>NC_056726.1:90591568-90774068 GCF_019279795.1 Protopterus annectens | reverse complement strand
CTCTGGTGACTGACTTAAGGAAGTCGACCAAGTTGAGCAGGCATGATCTACCCTTCACAAAACCAAACTGTGTAGGATCCAGAGTTTGGAGATTCCCTATATCCTTGTTTATTAGGTACATGATGATGCATTCCATAGCATTGCATATCAGACTTGTCAGGCTAATGGGATGATAGTTCCCAGGGTCTATAGTTGCTCCTCCCGTGTGGAGAGGGATGACTGTAGCAGTGTGCCATTCTGTAGGGATAAAGCCTAAGGTGAGGCTTTGATTGAACAAGGCACACAGTTGAGCTGTCAGTTCACTCTGTAGTTCATGTAGAACACAGCCTGGGATATTGTTAGGTCCCTTAGAAGCTGTATTCTTGGCCTTGGACAGTGCTGTTTTAACCTATGCAGCAGTAGTACTGGGTGCCTGGCAATCTACCAGTATTGTGATTAGTCCTTCAGGGGAGAGAAGGGTAAAGTTGGCACTAAATCTGTCTGGCAGAATATTGGCAATATCTGTTGGCTTGATATAGGAAGTACCAATGTGCAGTAGCTCAGAGCAAATATGGGTATTGGCATGAAGATTCTTTACATAACTATAGAAGACCTTGTGGTTGTCTTCACTATCTGCTGCAATTCTGTTTTCATAGCTAGCTTTAGAGGATTTGATGAGGGATCTCAACTTTTTGTTGAGGCTGATAAGGGAGTTTTCCAGTCTTGGGAATACACCTTATTCTACATCAGTTTCCTCCTTCTTTTGTAGAGTTTCTTTATGGCAGGGGACCACCAGATTGGCCTCCCTTTTTTTTGGGGGGGGAGCATCTTGGTTCTATTGGGTATGACAAAATCCATGCATTTGTGTACGTGTTTGTACAGTCCATTGGTGTATGATTGGTGGTCATGCAACTATTCTCCATTTGCATGGGTGCCATGAAGTTAGCCACTTCTGTTTTCAGGAGCTCAAAGTTAGCTTTGGAGAAGTTTTTTATGGTGGTTACCTTTGTAGGGGGGGGGGGTGGGAGGGATGTGAATTTCCAGGGTTATTAGTTTGTGGTCAGATCTAACCAGGGAGGATTTAACTACTGGTGTAGAGCAATGGTCGCCCATGCTAGTAATGACTAGGTCAAGGATGTTGCTACTTCTAGTCGGGGTAAGAGCAAGCTTGTCCAAGGCATTTGAATTAATGAATTCCAGAAAGCATTGGGCAAGTGTATTGGTACATGAGTAGTTTTCCCAGTTAATGGAGGGGTAGTTGAAGTCACCCAGTATGAAAGTGTTAGGTTGGACCCTAATATTCTCCAGGGTGCTTAGGAACATAGGTTGTGAGTATTTGGACATAGTTGGGGACCAGTAGCAGGCTACAACTTTAATCGCTGTCTTACCCAATGTTTGCTGCACCTGAAGTATCTCAGATGCATTATGTTGGGCTACCAGTCTGAAGGTGTGCACATCTTTTATGAATATGGAAACACCACAAACTTTGGAGCTTTGGTCCATGTTCTGAGGCCGAAAGGTGTGGAATAAGTTATAGCCTGGTAGTGCAGGGGTGCTTTTTGCTGTCTTGAACCAGGTCTCGTTTACAGCAGAAATGTTAGTGTTCTCCATTTTAAGGCGTGCTTTGAGCAAGTGCATTTTGAGATTTAGACTTCTAGCATTGAGCAGCATGACCCTCAGATTACATTTGTTTGTAGCTGTTACGGTGGTAATTTGGTTTTTGGAACACCACCTAAAAAAGGCACTATAGGGGTGGCAAGAGCCTTAGCCAATATCCAGAAGCCCAGGGGTGACAAATGCAGGCCATCTCTAGAAAAGCATCGAGGTCTGTCAGTCATGTCATCCCAGGCAGACAGATACTGGATCCCCTTAGAATGACATCAGAAACTTAGCCAGTTGTTGAAATCAGTCATTTTCTGCTTGCACTGTGGTATCATTCTGAGTGATGGTAGGATGTTGCTCAGGGCTAGGGTCATACTCACCTGAGCTACATAATCAGAGAGCTCCTCCATGTCTCTTTTTCTTTAGTCCAGGGAGGTAGGTCTTAGGTCATTCACACCCACATGTACAATGGCAGAGTCATATTTGTACCTGTTGTTGAGGGACCTGAGTGTGCATTATGTGGCAGATTCTGGTGCTTGACAGGCAGGTAACTGTTACTTTCTCCTTATTCAACCTAGTGAGTGGGACATCAGTGTGCCTCACCATCGAGTCATCTATGACTAGTGTGTTGGGCATGCTGTTTTGTCTTAGGGGGTTTGGTTGAGTGGCACACTGTTTAGGAGTTATGTGTCTTATGAATAGTGTTGTGTTGTGGTTGACTACATTTCTGCCTTGGAGGTCTCTGCTGTTTGGGTAGATTTTTATCGAGAGCCTCAGTGAAGGTGGGTTTGTGATTTGTGCTTTTATGTAAAGACAGTGCTGGTGTGCATTCTGGATAGCTATGTGTTCCATGTGGTGTGGTGCAAGTGTTGACCTTCTCCTCTTGACCAACTATTCCAGCCTTGGCTGGAGAGTGCGTGGCTTCCAATTTGGTTATCTAAGTGTATCTCTCACAAGTCTGAGTATTGGGAGGTAAGAGAAGAGGGTTGTCAGTGTACATGAGGCAGTTGCTACATTGCCTCAGGATGCCCAGGTTCACCAGGTTAATAGAAGAAAGCACAGGGAAATGACCTTTAGACATGCCTGGAGGAGTGGGCATTAATAATAAGTACTGGAGCTGTTTTTTTTGTAGAGTGTCTAGTGCTGGTAACACTTTTGTTTGCTACAATAATTGCTACAAGAAGTCTGGTAGAGTGCTAAACTAATAAGCTAGTAAAAATGCAGGCGAGGAGAGAACTAACAGATCTAAGGGAAAAATTGAAGAGCAGAGTTTGGCACTGGTCAGAAGCTTACAAACAGTCCTGGATACAGCAAATCTGTATCTGGACTAGACTAGTTACAGGAAAGGCGGGAAACAAGTGCAAACACAGGCTTTTAGACCAGAAAGTTGAAAGAGATGGAAAACCTGCCCAAACGGCCAATAAACTACAATTTCTAGGCCAGAAAAAACTCCTCTTGTGGTAGATAGGCTACCTAGTGCTTACCACTCCCACTGATAAGCTAGATCCATTGGGATCATTAATGGATTCCATGACCTTAAGCATTACAGTAGAGTTTCTCTAAACTATAGCAGTTCCTCTCTTCTTTTTGTTAAAAGAAGCAGATGATAACATTTCATAACCTAAATTATTTAAATATTGTATCTATAAAGTGAGCCTCATGCAAAAATGTCTCCTGTATTTAATTTTAGATATATCATTAATGACATAATTTTGTTGCCATTATTTAGCCAATTTACATTAATAGATACTAGATTAAAACTATCCATACTGTACATTAAAAAAAAGTAAAAAACAATATGACACATTTATCCACCATACTAATTTAATTATATATAAGACTATAATGCCTTCCTCCTACACTATATTAGTATTCCACATTTTTTAATTCTTCCTTTCAACAAACTAAACTACTAAAACTCATAAATAACAAAACAGACAAGTCTACAACTGTAACTGTATATATTGCTAATAAAGTACAACCTACCATGGATACTACAGTCCCCAGTTTACCTATCAAATACACAGACTGCTATATTATCTCACTACTTACTAACACCTAAAAATTAATCAAAGAAAATAACCAAAAACTACCATGACTTACAAATAATTATATATATATATATATATATATACACACACACACACACACACACACACACACACACACACACACACACACACACACACACAAATGCACACACACATGCACACATACAGGTCAAAAATAATAATAGCCTATTAATTTGGTTGCATATTTTGCCATTTAAAGCTATTCCCCCATTATTACATACAAGTTTAATAATCCTCTTCTATTGATTACTGTGATGTCTGCGCCCTGGTCCTCACCACTAAAACCAGAGAGAGTGTCTCACATATGAGGAAAGGATAACAAATACACACAGTAAAGTGCAATTTCCCTTAAGAGCACACAGAGATTACAGTCAGTCCGGGGCTGGTTGCTCCCTTGCTCCTCAGGTCTCCAATAAGACTCCCCACTGGCACAACTATAGCGTCCAGATCTCAGCCTAGCTGGGCAAGCTAAAATCTCCAGCACCTTCTCTGTCCAACATGTGCTTCGTGTCCCTGCACTTTCCTGGAGTTCTCAGGCTGCACCTTAACTGCATTTACATTTTTAACATTTCCCTTTTGTTATCTTAGAGCTGGTCAGGAACAGATCAATAAAAATACATTTGCATGTTTAAATCTAGCAATTTAACTCTTAGTTAAAAAAATAGAAAGAATTTCTTTATCTTGACTTTTCGGCACCACTGTCTACTTCAAAGGGTCACGACATGCGTTACTTTTGTCAGTAGAGTGCACTATTGTCACATTTATTTCCGGTTCCACATGTAAAATAATTTCTTTACATGTAAGACAACAAGCCTGTAGTTTACATTCATATTTACAAATGATAGAATTATCTGCAAAATTCTATCTGGCTAGGCTGGTAGCCTTCAACCTTCTCTACCAGTCTTCACATCCCCCGCCCCCCGAAAAACTCAAGCTAGCTTTTCAAGTGACCCTTGAGAAATGCCACTTGAGAGGGTCAGGTCTATCTGAGTATACCTACCCCATTCCCTGTCTTGAGAGTCCATCTGCATTGGCATTGCTACTCCAACAGCAGTGCTGCACTGACATATATTCTTGCAACCCTAGGCACCATCTTAGCAACTTGCCATTTTGCTGGCTGGCTCTGTTTAACCATGTTAGGGGGTTGTGATCTGTCATAACAGTGAATTTCCTTTCATGCAGATAAGGCTGAAGTTTCTGCAATGCCAACACTATGGCTAGACATTCATTTTCTACAGCTGCATAGCATTCCTCCCTGGATTGGAACCTACAACTGAGATAAACCACTGAGTGCTCTTCCCCCTCTAAAGAAATCTGGCTAAATACAGCCTCTTCCCCATGGTTTGAAGCATCCACCCGCACAAGACATTCTTTGCTGCAATTTGGACTGGCTAACACAGGGGTCCTCCCAAAGCTTCTTTGAGCATCTGGAATGCCTGCTCACATGCTGGGGTCCACACTACCTTATCTGGCCCTGTTCTTCATTGTCAGGTCTGTGAGGGGAGCAGCTGTGGTACTATAACTAGGGATGAACTTTCTGTAGAACCTGCTGTTCCTAAAAATGACCTCACCTGCTTTTTAGTAACAGGTGCAGGCCATGCCTGAATGGCGTCCACTTTGGCAGGTTCTGGCCTTATCTTACCACTCCTCACTCTATGTCCTAGGTAAGAGACCTCTGCCATACTCACCTGACATTTGTTCAGCTTAATGGTCAATCCTGCCCTTTGTAGTCTGCCCAGCACCTCCCTGACATGCTGAAAGTGCTCTGGCCAGGAATGGCTATAGATGGCAATATCATCTATGTAAGCAAGAGCAAACCCTCCTGCTCCTGCTAGGATATGATTTACTAGCCTCTGGAAAGTCGCTGGGACATTCTTCATCCCAAAGGGCATCATTGTGAACTCATACAAGTCAAAAGGGGTCACAAAGGCATACTTCTCTCTGGCACTGGGAGTCAAGGGCACCTGCCAGTAACCCTTGGTAAGATCAATGGTTGTAAGATACTTAGCCCCACCCAGCTGCTCTAGGGTCTCATCTGAGCTAGGCATGGGGTAAGCATCCGACTCTGTGTGACTATTTCATTTCCTGTAGTCCACACAGAAACTGGTGCTGCCATCCTTCTTTGGCACCAGCACTACTGGGGAGACCCATGGACTGTTGGACTCTTGAAACACCCCTAGTTCCAGCATCTCCTGTACCCCCTCCCTCAGGGTCTGTTTGACTCTCTCAGGCACCCTATAAGGGGCCTGCATAATAGGCCTTTGGGGTCCTGTATCCACATGGTGCTGCACCAGGTGGGTGCACCCTGGTTTCCCAGTGAACATGTCCCCAAATTCCAGCAACACTGCTCAGATTTCTTGAACCTGGGTAGGAGATAGGTGCTGGGACATTGCTACCCCTTCCACTGAGGTGTCACCCGAGCCTCACAGAAGAGATCAGTCCCCAGATCTCCCTCAGACTCCTCATGTAATCCACTGCAAATGCTCAGCACAAGGGCCTTCCTATAATGGTAAAGTTTCATCATGTTAACGTGGTACAATTTGTGCTCCTGCCATCTGCCTAGCAGTTCCACCATGTAGCTAACATCACTTACCTTTCTTACCACCTTGTAGGAACCCTCCCAAACTGCTTGCAGCTTGTTGTGTCTGACAGGAATGAGAACCATTACCTGCTGCCCCACAGCATACTCTCTAGATCGAGCATTCCTGTCATACCACACCTTTTTCTGTTGTTGGGCTTCTGCCAGGTTCTCCTGGGCCAAGCCCATAAGTTCCCTGAGCCTTGTCCTGAGGTTTAGGATGTATGCCACAACAGACTCCTAGTGAGACTCGCAATCACATTCCCACTCATCTCAAATTAAATCTAGAGGTCCCCTCCCCTATGCCCATACAGCAACTCAAAGGGTGAAAAACCTGTGGATTCCTGGAGAACCTCTTCATAAGCAAACAATATATGGGGCAAATATTTGTCCCACTCTCTCTTAAACTGATCTGCAAATGCCCATAGCATGGACTTGATTGTAGAGTTTAACCTCTCAACAAGACCATTAGTCTGGGGATGGTAGGGGGTGGTCTTCATGTGCTTCACCCCACAGGACTTCCACAGACAAGTCAGCAGATCTAACATGAAATTGGCACTTCTGTCAGTCAGTATTTCTTTTGGGAAACCTACCCTGCTGAAAATCTCTAACAAAGCATTTGCCACATTCTCTTCCTCAATGGAGGACAAAGCCACAGTCTCAGGCTATTGTGTAGCATAATCCACTACCACTAGGATATACTTTTTCCCTGTGGAACGTGGGGTACTCAGAGGACCCACAATATCCATAGCTACCTTCTGAAATGGATCCGCAATCACAGGCAAAAGCATCAAAGGAGCTCTCACCTTGTCCCCTGTCTTGCCTACATTTTGGCACTGCTCACAGATCCTGCAGTACCCTATTACATCTCTGAAAATTCCAGGCCAATAGAAGTTCTGCATAATATGCCTCTTTGTACATTTTATGCCCATATGACCTGCAATGGGAATATCATGGGCTACAGCTAGAAGCGCCAGAAGGTAGGCTCTAGGCACTACCAACTGCTGTACTCTCTCACCTTTTAGCCCTCCGTTAGGGGTCCACTCTCTGTATAGTAACCCTTTGTCCCAGTATACAGATTCTCCCTTCCCTTGAGAATCAGGTGCCTCCCTAGCTACCTGCCTCAGGCCTTGGAATGTAGGGTCTGAGAGTTGTGCCTGTCTCACCTCTCTCCTTGTAACCCTTCCCAGCTCCCCTTCCACAGGAAGTCTGGCATACTCTGACAGTGGTGCCTCATTGTCAGCCTGGGTACTACTACTCACCTCTACCTCTACAGTCACTCTGTCCAAGGGAATATCAGTACCCACAAACAGCCGTGGCTTACCTTTAGTCTCACTGCTACTGAATAGCTCCCTCCCTGAAGTAACCACCTCAGCAGTCCTGGCTGCAAGTATGCAGTCTGTCTGGGTCTTCCCCCAGGCTACCAGACCCACATGCTTGTCTCCTAGCCTCACTGCGTGTAACTGCATAAGCACATGGTACTGCCTCATCCAAATCCTTCCCTATCAGGACATCTGCAGGATGGTAGTTTGGTACCCCTGTTGTCTCAAGACAACCTACTATTGGCATTTTGTCTTTCCCACTTACTGGCTCCCTCATCTTTGGTTCCCCAGCTTGCCTCTGTGGACACCTGTATGCCACATGGCCCCACTGGTTGCATTCAAAACATTTAACCCTAGCTCCTGGACGTGTACCTGGACTAGTGGCTTCTCCTGCTATGGGCAGATTCTGTTGGGGCAGTCTGTGCTGCCCACCATGGGTTCCTTTAGACCCATGAGCAGTACTGGGGGTCCCCTTCCTGTGCAGGGCTGCCCTGCTTGCCAGGTATAGGTCTCCTATTTTCCCCAACTCATCTGAAGTAGCACATGGTCTATCAGCTAACCAGATCCTCAGGTCTTCAGGCAAAGTGCTAAGGGCTTGTTCCCCTCACCAACATGTCTGCCAGCTCTTCAAAAGTGGTGACCTGACATCCACTCACCCACCTATGGAAATAAGTGCTCAATTCAGCAACATATTCACTCACACTTTCATCTGCTTTGCATCTATGCTCAGGAAACTTTTTCCTATACGTTTCAAGTGTTAGCTTAAACAGTTCTAACAGACAATTTTTTTACAGCAGTATAATCAAAACATGCAACGTTAGACATTTTAGATAAAACAGTTGCAGCTTTACCATGGAGTAAGGAGGTCAGTAACTGTACCTATAGCCCTTGGCCAACTTCATACTGTTTACATACCCTCTCAAACATATGAATTAAACTATGAAAATTATCCCCCTCTTTAAACTGCAGAAGAAATTTACTAACTTTTGTGCTTCTGGGGTCCAGTTACTCCCTTCCCCATTATCTCCATGACTCTGGCAAAGAATCAGCATCTCCTTCTCATTCTGCCTCTGCATCTCTTGTTCCTCAGCTTGCAGACATAACAGTTTCTCATTCTACTCAGCCTACAAATGTCACAGTCTCTCATTTGCTTCTAATTCCACATGCCTGGCCTCCAACTCAAGTCTCTTTAGCTCCTGCTGGATTTTTAAGTCCACTGCAGAAAGGTTGAGCTGTCCATTCTCTGATGTAATTATATCTCCACTGCCATTCTGACTGTCCTCCTGGTTGCGGTTTTCTGATACAACTGTAACCAAGGCTGCAATCAGGTCTGCCTTAGTCAGATTTCCATGCACCAGTCCCGTAGCCTGGCATATCTCTGCCAGCTGGCTCCTTGTCAGCTTTCCATACTCCTCTGCTGACATGCTGCCTGCTCACCCTGACTAACTAAGCTAGCAAAAGAAATAAAACAATTGTAATCTGAACTCTGAGTATTCACTGCATGGCTGTTTTAGAGTACAAAACACCTTCAAATCTCACTGTACACAAGCTACAGGATTCACTCTACCCACACCACTACAAGCCAATTAGTATTTGCCAACTAATTAATATGTGATGTGGATATCCCACCACTGCCAGATAATTAATATGTGATGCCCACGCCCTGGCCCAGCAATCAAGGATCCTCAATCCTCACCACTGACACCAGAGAGGGCATTTCATATATGAGGAAAGGATAACAAATACACACAGTAAAGTGTAATTTCCCTTAAGAGCACACATAGATCACAGTCAGTCCAGGGCTGGCCACTCCCTTGCTTCCCAGGTCCCCCATAAGACTCCCCACTGGCACAGCTATAGGGTCCAGATATCAGCCTAGCTGGGCAAGCTAAAATCTCCAGCATCCTCTCTGTCCAACCAGTGCTTTCTGTTCCTGCTGAAGTAGCTGACACACACACTTTGAGATGAGTTTACACAACCACACAGACACTTCTGGGGAAGGCTGGCACAGGTTCTCCAGCTGTGCCCCTTTTACCCAGACTATATGGTAGCACCCTGCCCCCACCCAGCTAATAATTATCAGCTACTCAAAAGCCCTTAAAAGGGTGTTCAATTATTACTGTGCAATATTATTATCCAATTGGTAGTATGACTTAAACAATCTAGGCTTATTAGAGTGACTTGGTACATCTTTTATACTTTCCTGGAGTTCCCAGGCTACACATTAACTGCATTTACTTTCTTAACATCTCCCTTTTGTTATCTTGCAGCTGGTCAGGAACAGAGCAATAAAAATACATTTCCATGTTTAAATCTAGGAATTTAACTCTTGGTTAAAACAATAGAAAGAATTTTGTCATCTAGACTTTTTGGCACCACTGGATTCTTGAAAGGGTCACCACATGCTTTACTTTGGTCAGTAAGGTGCACTGTTGTTACATTTATTTCCAGTTCTACATTTAACCATATTTCTTTACATTTAAAACAACAAACCTGTAGTTTACATATCACTGGAATGTATGTGCTTTCAGGACAAAAGTTGTAAATATTTAGAAAGGTATATATTCAGTTTAAAATGATAATGTACCAGACAATTGTGTTAATAGTTTTTGATGGAAATGTGTAAAGAAGTTAAAAATGTGAAAACATTAAAGAATGAGAGAAATGTGTGGAATGAGGGTTGGAAAGATGAAATAATTCTAGAAGCATAAAATGGAAATATTTGCATCTGCCTAGTATTGTTTTAATTTCAGATAGTAGGGGTGTTTTGAATACTTGGAGCAAACTAAGGCTTTTTATGGAGATGCATCTCATTTAATTAATCAATGTGATAAAATACTTTGTCAACAATGTGAAGAAAATGGACATTCATTACAGAATTGCCGAATGGAATGTAGAAAATGTAAGAAAAATAAGCATTTATGGTTTGATTGTATGGAATAAGAGGATTATATGGAAATACAGAAGTACAGATGGTGTTGGATGAAGAAGCTGGAAGTGTGAATAAGGAAGAAGAGGAAAGTATGACTGATATGGAAGAAGAGATTAATAAAGAACATCTGATAAATGGGCAAATAGGTTTATAAGTGGAAAAGGTTGTTTCTAAAAATACATTTACAATTTTAAGGGAAAATGTGAGTCCAGAGAAGAGATGGTTAAAAAACACTCGGCTGGAGAAAGAAAGAGTAGGGAAAGAAAATAAGACAGCCTACAACCAATGTTAGAAAGAAATGGAAACATGTTTTTTTCCTGTTAATGCTATGGTGTAAAAACATGATGTAAGAAGGTTGTGTGTGTGTGCTTAAGTACTGTGCTAGGTAAAGTTGGGATGCTATTGTCGTGTTAGATATCATTTTTTTAAACAAAGTGAAAAAAGGCAAATGGAAAAGATGTAGGGTACAAAGTTTATATGGAATTTTGGGGTTGATGGATGTTTAGGAATAGCAGTACTGTGGAGGGTTGATGATACAATCCTGATTGATTTGATAGATGTTGAACTGGGGGAATTCTGATGGATTTTCTTGTAAGGAGTGAATGATATACATTGACACATGTGTATCCTTTTACAACATCTAAGTAAAAGTTTGAGAGTTTATTACCATATGTTACTATTAATGGATTAGTAATTATGGTAGGAGATTGGAAATGAGATGTCAGGAAAAAGATGAAGACTTTAATGGATGTTAAAAAAATTATGAATTAATGAAGATGGATCACTAATGTGTTAAGAGACAGAATAAGTATACTTTTTAGGGGAGGATGTAAGGATGGAAATAAATTATTTTTATTTTCAAGGGAAGTAGAAGAAAATACATGTGGTGTTGTGGTAGCAGGCTTCTTAGATTATTTGGCTATAGGGTCATAGTTTTGTAAAAATAATAATGGAAAGTCATTGAGGAAGGAAAAGGAGTTAAAAAGAATACTAGTAATATGGAAGATTGTAAATTGTTTAAGTTACACCTGGAAAATTTATGGCAAAATAATGTTATATTGAGTGATTTTTATATGTCTTAGGAATAGTGTGGTAATCATTTAAGGAAAAATACAGAGATATTCATATTGGTGTATAAAAAGAAATGAAAAGGGTGAATACATAACAGTATGATCAGATTCTGGAATGTATGGGGGAATTATTGGGGAAAATTATATATATTATTTTTTGATAAGAAAAGAGAATTGTTTGAAAATAGCAAAGATTATTAGGTTTGAATTATATAGGCAACACTATTTGAAAGGGAGGAAGTTATGAGACATCTCATTTCTTAACAAAGTATGTTAGGGGTAAAAAATACCTAATTATAGCATTAAAGGATAAGAAGGAGTGTGAAAAGTTTACTCAGCATCAAATTATGGTTATTATATAAATACATTTTATGCTATTTTTGAAGTAGAAAAGAAGACCAGGAAAGGGGGGATTTAAAAGGGAGCAGTTGATTAAGGACTATTTGCAAGAATTAAGTATAGTTATTAGTATGCATGAACTAGATGAGATACTGAATTTAATTAATATTGATACAGTTCCAGTGGCTGATAAAGTTGGTTATAGAATGTAGAAAGAACTGAAGAAAAATGGAAGTATTTGTTTTTGGAGGTATTAAAAAGTTGGTTAATGCAAGGTATAAATAAGGAAGAAGTATGTGAGGCAGTAATTAGATTGATCTGGAAAAGGGGAAAGCAGTGGTATGAGAAACTGAAAACTCTGAATAAGACTGATTATAAAATATTGAGGAAAATAATACAGAGACAGGAAAGTGTTATGGAGTGGCATGTAGGAGAAGGAATTTATGTGGTTAAGGGGATACAGTGTAACAGAATTTTATGGGTTATAGGGAAATACTGTAACAGAATTTTATGGGTTATTAGAGAAATAGTTGATGATATTCTTAAGAAACAAGGAATTGTGAAATTGGTGGTTAAAGATATGGTTAAGGCCTTTAATAGAATATAAACAAATTTGGAATATATTAAAGATATATGGGATAGAGGGAATTCTGGCAAATTGATGATGTCAGCTTATAATATAGGTATAGTAAGAATTTTTATTGAATAGATATTTGAGTACGAGAACTGAGATAGAAAAAGAGATTAGTCATGGGTGTCTTATGAGTGAGATGTTATTTAGTAATAAAAATAATAGTATATTAATTCAAATCAAGTTAATTTTTCAGTGGCTAAATATTTTGTAGGGGGTGGGTGGGTATTCCTATTATGATCTCATATGAACATGATTTGGTATAATTAAAAATAAAGCATGGAAGAAGTTTTGCAAGGTGTGGAGTGTTACTTAAGAAGATAGGGTTAAGTTTAAGTATGGAAAAAAGTAGAGGAATAGGTTGAAAAATTATATACATCTTCTTCTGTTGGCTTCTTGCTGTTACTTGCATTTACATGCATGCATACCACAGTATATTTAACTATTTATTGTGACCAACTACTCTTATTACTTTATTGTACTAAGCACAATAAATACACTGAGACAAACTGCTTCAGTTAATATGCATTTTACTATTACATTTTCCTTTCAGATCTACAAGCATGCAACACAGATGCTGTCAGTTCTCTATGGGAAATTCTCAAAGCTTGTTTATACGCACTCATATTTATACCAAAAAGTCTGATATTTTTTCTCAATCTGATGTATTAAAATCTTCCTTTGTATAATACTTTTCTTTATTCTTCTAATTTATTATTTGTCCTTGATTATTTCAAGTTTGGTGGTCCAAGAAAACTCAGTTATCTGAAACGTGGTGTGCCAGCACTATCTGAAACTTGATTTTCCAACTTTATCTTGCTTGATGTTACATCTCTTTACTTTGTTGATGTCCTTCCAGCTGCCATCTGCGCAGTTTATTTTACAGACTTTGTTTCTCAATAGCATACACCTTCACATGGATGCCAATCTCTAATTAAGCTATAACAGCACACTTACTACTTTTTATTTTTCAGCATTTTCTTGCAGCTTTTTATTCAAGCTAATAATCATGCTAGTGAAAAGACAGTGAACTATTATTCTTTAAGTTCCCCGTTACTTTATTTTTTTTTTTTTTGAAGAATGGACTAAACTTCAGTTAAAGAAAAGACTGCATTTGTTTCATCAGCATTGCTATTTACAGTATTTACCACTTTGTTCATGTTTACAATTATGATTTGCTGAGTTACTGCAACTCTTCGCAACCTGCAGCATATTAAACAATTACAAGCTGTCATTATTATTATGACCCCCCAAAACTACCAACACCGGATGTATTAACTAATTTAGCAATTTGGTCCCAGATGATGACTATTTTGTGAATATGTCTCACCAATTATGGGCAGTGTCAGCTTCTGTTTTTGTCTTTTACTATTAACACTGGGTTATTTGAAACCACACATACAAACTGTGGTGCCACTTTAACAAACATTTTGAAATTTGAAGGCAATATTGTCCATTTACACAATATTTTGTTCAATTTACAAATTTAGATACATTAGTACTAAATTGTAATCTGTCTATCAAAGATACTTGTAATGACTTACTTCCGTTGTGCTTGTAAATGTATAATCTGTGAGATATCTTGTTTTACTAGTTTTTATACCAAGCTCTTTTAAATCTGCATTTGGTATCTTTAAAACTTGAAAATGTAATATTGAAGGGCAATATTGTTTTTTGCTATTGTTGTCCTATCATAGCACAAGTAGATGGTATTTTTACAATTTGATTTGTATGAAGTACTGGCCTGTTACCCAAAATGGTAAGTATTTTAACCCATGGTCCTTTTTTTGTATTACAGTGTTGTTTATACAAATAAACAGAGTATTGGTAGAAATCATACCTTTTTCTTCCCCGTTGAGTTTATTCTAATTTTTGTGTTATTGTCTACACACTGTGACATTTTTTACATGATGACTTTCCTTGTCAAAACTGTTACATTTTTGAGGTAATGTACAGGATCTAATAGAGATAGAGCTGTTTACTGAAATGTTTATGTCAGCCTTTGATTTTTTCTCTACTTTTATGTATGCCTGACCATGTTCAGCTAACCATGCTGTTATATTTGTGTTAAATGTTACCCTCCCCAATGTACATGCTGTATGTTTTTTACAACTGAAATTGTCTTTTGTTCTAGTTTGTGTAGCATTTTCCTAAGTTTTATTCATGAAATATTATAATTCCCTCTGCTTTGATGTTCAGAATGATGCAAATGAAATGCAGATGTCTGTGTCGAATGGTGTGAGCCTTGTCTTGAAGCTGCATTTTTATCTATAGTCCTTGGAGCATGTTCCAGACACTGAACATTCAGCTTGTCTCAAGCTGTACCAGAATATGTGTATGCTAACAAACAGAAATACATGTATTTAACTAACTATATTATTTCTACATATATTATAGCAACATATGTGTATATGAATCTAACTAGCAAATAGATGTGCACATGCATTTATATATTTTTAAATATATCTATCACTGTATAAATTCCCTTTGTTTTTATTTTAAATCAAAAACTGTCTGTATTAGTATGTACTTTTTAGTCAAGTGATATTGCCACTAACTAGAAACACATTGGGAAACAAAACCTTTAGTTTTCTTTTGATACAGCAAGTTAACACAGTTTTATATTGTCAACACGATGATGTCAACCATTACTATTAGAAATGGAAAAAAACACATATATCACAAATGTCAATCTTTGACTTGTTACTCTATTTACATAGATAAACCATTTACTGTATACTGTACAGAATACACTTGCTTGTACAGATTGTTTTTGCATTTGTATATACATAGCTGTAATGTACACTCAGTCCAGTTTTCAAACTTAGCATTAAACTGAAGCCTGCTATTACTTGAAACATTAAAATGTATTTTTGGCATTAACACTTTGTACTTTCATTTGAGTCTCTTTTACAGTACTGTTTACACAGTGTAAAATTGAAAGCATGCCCTTCCCCCTGTAGTATGCATCATTTTATTGCAGTATTGTTTGTTTATTTTATGCTGTGAGAATTGAATGTATGCTTACCCTTTGGCTGTTACCTAGACTGTGACACTTTGGTCTAACACATTTGCTTATTTTTTTGGCCATTTGCAAAAACAGATAAAGTTTTGCTGTTGCCTACACTGTCAAAGTTGTAATAGGAATAGCTTTTACCCATTTTGAAAATATGTTTACTTTTACTACTAGCTATTTGTACCCTCCCTTTTTGTAAAGGGACCTCAATAATTTAATTTAACTGCATACAATAGCTCATGTACTGGCTGTTCTCTTAGTATTTGCTTGCAAACAGATTATTAATGGCATGTATGCATAATTGTGAAGTTTTATTACAATTACAAAACAGGATTTTTGTAAACTTTTGTGCTTTTTGCTTAATGCTGTACGTGAATACTTAACAATAAAATGTTTTAGAAAAATGTAAGCCATTTGGCCTGGTGACCAGTCTTGTTTCCTTTACCTTATAAATTTCAGTACCAGTAACATTTTATCTTATACATTTCTTGTAACTATCCATTCCAACCTGAAAAGATTTGAGCTCACATACTTTTTTTCTTTCTGTGCATTCCAGATGCTTAACCCATAACTCCTTCAGCACTTACTCATACCTTCAGTCATTTGTTAATATACTTGCAACTTGATATTAGAATGCAGTTGTAATAAACATTAACTTGCCTAACTATGCATAATATTGCTTTTGAATACTGTTTTTGCTGGAGTCTTTGCTATTTTTGATGCTATCATACGATTACAAAATATTGTAAGAAACAAAAGACATATTGACTTAACTTACACATGCATAAAACAGATATATTTGCATGATTTACATTTGCTGTTGTGTGTCTTTTGCTGCACTTTAGGTAAAAATAAAATACATGCAGTCAGTCTTGTGACTTCATGTCGTTACTATGTTTAACTACTCTCATTTGATTTTTATACCCTAGAACTGTTTTGTTATTTGAAATGGTTTGAACATTACCATTTAAGTGCCTTGCTTTAACTGAATGAAAGTTTGTGCTGTATACGCTTAACCATTTTCTAAAAGAAGAATAGTACGTCGTAAATTATTTCCTATTAGCATAGTTAACTGCTGTTGCTTTAACTCTTTACTAACCAGATTATATTTGTCAGTACTCTGTTCTTCCTACTTTAAAGCTTTTTTGCAGTTTTGAAAAAGGGTTTGCATATGTTGTCTGAACTTTCTGAACTCACTCTGTGTCGTAGAAGTTTATTAAATCTTTTTGTCAGTTCACCATGAACCTCATCTGTTTTTATCTGTTTTGTAATGTGCAGTGGTTTTATGCCACTTTTGTCTAGCAACATATACAGAAGATTTTTTAAATAACCACTTGACTGATATTGTAACTCTGAAATTAACATTTTATATGTGGTGACAGGACATAATGCATCTGGTTGTTTACCATTACTTTTATGACATTGCACACAGAAAGCAGTTTCATACGTCTTGCACAATAAATGTTTATTGTCATACCAATGATTTTGCTTTTTAAGATACCAGTCAAACGTAATGCATTTATATAAAGTATTGACATATACTTTACCTAGTAAAGTACTCCATGTGCTACAGTTTTGTTTATACCAATCTTTAAATCCTGACAATACACGTGCTTGACTATTATTACTGTCTACCTGAAAGATAGTCTTACACTGTACACTTTTGTGTTTTATGGCATCCATGCTGTAGAATGAGAAACCAAAGAAAATTACCAGTTTCTGTGAGGAAAGTGGCCAAGTCTTCCATCGAGAAAGCATGGAAAGTTCCTCGTTGATTCTCCTAAAAGGTTGTCAAACACAGCTGGCAGATTAAGCTGTGTGAATGTTAAGGACCTGTGGAACTTGCAGAGGTGCAAGTTTCTGCTACTGGATACTGTGCATAAGAAGGAGGCAAACGTTTGCAGTGCAACTGAACGTACTAACTGAATAAAATGAAAAAAGAACGTGTAGTTGTCATAAGAAGAAACCATTCGGTCCATCAACTGTGGGTCGCCATTGAAAAATTATATACGTCTTCTTCTATTGGTTACTTGCTGTTACTTGCATTTACATGCATGCATACCACAGTATATTTAACTATTTATTGTGACCAACTAGTCTTATTACTGTATTGTACTAAGTACAATAAATGCACAGAGACAAACTGCTTAAGTTAATACGCATTTTACTATTACATTTTCCTTTCAGGTCTACAAACATGCAGCTCAGATGCTGTCAGCTCTCTATGGCAAATTCCCAAAGCTTGTTTATACACACTCATATTTATACCAAACAGTCTGATATTTTTTTCAGTCTGATGTATTACAATCTGCTTTTGTATAACACTTTTCTTTGTTCTTCTAATTTATGATTTGTCCTTGATTCTTTCAAGTTCAGTGGTCCAAATAAACTCAGTTATCTGAAACGTGGTGTTCCAGCACTATCTGAAACTTGATGTTCCAACTTTATCTTGCATGCTGTTACATCTCTTTACTTCATTGATGTCCTACCAGCTGCTACCTGCACAGTTTTTTTAGAGACTTTACTTCTCATTAACATACTCCTTTACATGGATGCCAAGATCTAATTAAGCTATGCCAGCACACTTGCTACTTTTTATTTTTCAGCATTTTATACTATTCCTAAATTAACCCTTTATATTTCATAGCATTCTTGCAGCTTTTTATTCAAGCTAATAATCATGCTAGTGAAAAGACAGTGAACTATTATTCTTTCAGTGGTGATTTACTGAAGGTAGCTGTGGTACACTTTTCTATGAAAGTTAATTTGTATTGTGTTGTAAGTTTTGAAAAGGGATTATGAGTTGGTGAAGAACGTTTAGGTTGTCATTTCAAAAGAAAGCCAATCTTATATATTTGGTAATATTAGGAAAACTGGGGTATTTGGATGGAGGTATATATTTCCTATTGGAAAAGAAAGATTTGTTATAGATGATATTTTCTGTAATATGGGGGTCTATGCTTAACCCTGCTAAAATGGTGGTTCTATATGTTATTTCTAATAATGGAATTTAGGGTTGATTAATCCAGTGGTGCATTTAGCATCACTGAATGCATTGTGAATTTTGAGAAGGATGCAGGGGGATTCATGGATATAATGTTGTTGTTGTTGTTGTTGTTGTGTCTTTCAGCTTTTCCCGGTTAAGGGTCACCACAGCGGAACTCCGGTCCGCTAATGATTGGCAGTAGATGTTTACGTGCCGAGTTGCCAGCCCTGACGCACAACCTTCAGTTAGAATAAAGATTGAAAAATGTAGTGTTTAAGCAAAAAGTGAAAGAGCATAAAAGAAGGAGAAGGTTTAATGATGAACAAGAATGGGAGTAGTAAAATAAAATATTTCTATGGAAATTAAATACAGAAAGCAAATGTGAAGAAGAAGGTATGAGGAAATAGTGAAGAAATATTATTATGTATATCCTTGGAACAGATCAGGTGAGGATCAAAAAAATCCAATGGGGGTAGAAAGTGTAGGTTTAAAGAAGTGGTACAAGTGCAAGATTTTTTAAGGAGGTTGAGTTTGGATAAAGCTAAACAGGACAGGTTATTTTATGATTGTAAAGAGCTGGAAACATCAGAGCATGTTTCTGTGATGTAAAGTGGTTAAATAGTATGGGGATGCTTAGATAAGAATATGTATAAAAGAGGAAATAAATATAGACATTATATTATATATGTATTATAAAATGTGAAAAAAGAATTTGGATATGAAAGTGTTCAAAACTGTATGGGTATTATGGGGTGCAAGATCAGATAAGGTTCTCTTCAATAAAAATGTTTTTTTTTCTGCTGTTATAAAAAGAATTAAAAAGGTTGTGGGGAAAGAGTGGGTGGGAAAGGGAGCTGTAAAAATGCTTATACAGAACGCAAATATGAATGAAATGGGTAAATATGTATAGATATTGTGTGGATATTTGTCTTTTTAGATAATATTTAAATATGTGACTTTTATAATAAAATAGAGAACCCATAATCTTTTCAATACATGTTGTGGGTCTTTTACATTCACTTGAGCTACCACCGACTCAGGCAGATGAGACCTCAGTCTAATGTCTTATTTGAAGGATGGCACACTCAGGAGTGCAGCAACCCCTCTATGATGCACTGCAGTATTGGCATTGGAAAATTAATCCAACAGTATGCTACAGGAATTAAACCCATAGCCTTCTACATCAAAGGCAAATGTGCTACCTGTCAAGCTCATGATACTGTAACAGACTTCAGTACATATCAATACCAGGGGAATAGCTCAACATTCCCACAAGTTATCATCTGCATAAAACATATTTTGGAATGGTAGCAAATTCTGTGCATACAACAATTCACTGTCATTACACCTTGCATGTACATAACATATATGCTATTAGATGCTGTTACATAGACACAGTCTTATTTTTATACACAACATCTGTGTGTAGTTTATAGTACTGCTTCTTTCAGGGACTGGAATTGGTAGAATTTTGCAGTGCATAATGTACACTTTGAAACATCAACCCCCTGCGTGAGGTTTACACAGATACTTTATATGTTAGTATTCACATATATGTGGGAGCCATGGTACAGCATGGCATTTTAACATTGTTTTTTGCACACTATGTGTCAAAATGATCCATTTTATGAATGAAAGTATGACCGTTGCGTTTCTTTACATTTTTGATATCATGACTTTTTAGGACTATGCTGATCACTTTCTATGGCTGCCATCATCCAAATATATAATATCTACTGCTTCAGTTAGGTTTATTGCACAGTCAGTCCTATCCAGGCACCGTAGAGGATTTTGCATCCAAATCTGTGCTGCTGACATATCCGTGCTCACATATGGGCCTTGTTTACAGTATCTATCTGTTTACTGTGTATTTTTTTTCAAGTCTGGGTTGTTGCCTGACTATGTAAAATGTGAAATGTTTGTACTTTATTTCATACTATGGGCCATTCTGCCTTGGATCCTGCCCGGTGCAGACACACACACACACACACACACACACACACACACACACACACACACACACACACACACACACACACACACACGCACACATGCCATTTGTGGAATTATTATAAACTTCCTAGGTTCAAGATTCCTTATGTAAGACAAGACATTTCTTGAGCAAACTTTTAACTTATGCTATGAGTAATTCTTATTGCAATTATAGAACTCATTCTGAGTGATATTTACACTGCTTAGCCATGTGATTGTGTCTGCAGTGTATGTAGATCATTGTGTATATTGTATCTAGTCAGCTACTGCAGCAAGATAGCATGTACATATAAGTTGCCGACCGTGTGCAACATCAGTGCCATTTTGTATAGTCAGTCAGACTGAGTGCAGGCATGAATGGAGATGCACATGCGAGTATGTTTGTGGTAATGAGGCAGTCAGTTATCTTAAATATATGTTCCAGTTACAGCTCCTGATGTGTTTATGTACAGTAAACAACTTGAACCCATCACAGTGCTCCAGTGCCTCATTTGAATACAAGAGACAGGCAACATGGTATCAGAATGGGATCCGAAGTTTTAGCAACTCGCAAACCATGAGGTATGCAGTTAGAAGTGAAGGAAAATAGAGAAGCCAACTCGCAAACCGGTCAGTGGTTATTCAAGGGTACGTAAATACGTTTAAATCATTTTTTCAGTCACTGAAAAAGTGGGGAAGCATTCAAAATGTTCGAAATTATTACTGAGATAAACAAAATGCCTGAAATTGCAACATACTGATAAAAGATAAAGAATTTGAAATAAATACAAAAGAGTTTGAAATAATTTCTGAAGTGGGTAAAATGTAGGAAAAGGCTAAAATGACCACATTTTTTCACAATGTACTAATTTTTCACAATAACTAAAACTTTTTGAAGTACCCAGAGTATCCAGAGTATTTGCAGTGTTGAAATAAATCCTTTTTAGGGAGGTTGTTGTGCATTTGAGCATAATTACAAGTACCTGGTCTATGCTTATATTTAAATGTATTTTGCTGTTATGGCAGTGGGATTTCATGGACCTGGATTGCTGGTGTTTGATAATAATGTTGCTGAGAATTGGCGAGTGTTTGATCAAGAATATAATATTTTCATACAGGCTGCATTTCCTGATAAAGACGCATGTACAAAGGCATTTATACTTCTTAATTTAGCTGTCTCAAAAGACTTTGAGAGGGAACATTCATTTGTGTATGCACCTGCAGTGTATACAGAGGAGGGAAAGAACCGCCATATAGTGATACAGGCAGAAATGCAGGAAGACCCTGAGTGCTTAAAATGTAAACTTAGAGAAATGTGAAACCCCCAAATGAGTATTACAATGGAAAGGCACATGTTTTACACAAGAAATCAAAAGCCTGGTGAAACTATAGCAGCATACATTACCGACTTAAAAAATAAAGCAAAAACGTGCATATGAGAGATGAGTTGATAAAAGACAGGCTTGTGTGGTATTAATAATGATGCAGTGAGAAAGATTTTGCTTTGAGACAGTGATCTAATGTGGAGAAAAGCTATTGAGATTTGTCAAATATATGAGCTTACAGAAAAGCATACGAATATGCTTATGAATGAGGAAAAAATGTGTATGCCGTGTTTGCCAGTGTGAATGTTGATAGTGTACAATACAAATATATAATGAAAAAGAAATATAAACCAAATGGGGCCACAGCACCCAACCTCATTGTTAGTTATTATAATTGTAGAGGCAGTCATGAACCTAAATGAGTTAACTGCTTAGCGTTTGGTCAGCAGTGTCATAAATGTAAAAAGTGGAATCATTTCAAAAGGCTTTGCAAGTCTAAGGTGGCACTTACTTTATTAAAAGAGAACATCTGAAGAAACAAGTAGATCAGATAGACAGCTGTGAGCAAACTTTCTATGCTGATGGTGTCTCTGTGATTGATGAAACAGTTAATACAGCAGATGATCAGTTTGCAGCAAAGAGTGAAATATTTTGTACTGTTCGGATTAATGGGAAACCTGTAGAGCTTAAAGTAGACACTGGATCCAAGTGCAATGTTTTATTAGCACAAATGTTTGCTAAAGTAAGAGCTGGTGAGAAACTTCATTCAGCAAAGTGTGCTAAACTAGTTGCTTATAATGGTGAAGAGATTCAAACTGATGGTGCAGTAGTTCTCACATGCCATGCTGCTGGGAACAGCTATGACTCGGAGTTTTAAGTAGTCAAAAGATGTGTAGTAATTGTTAGGCCTCAAAGACAGTTTGAGAATGGGACTGATTTTGTTTAATAAGAAGGCCCACCATATAAGTCTGAACAACCATAATAGTTTTACACAGAATATTTTTAATGAATATGCTGATATTTTCACAGATGAGGTTGGCAAGCTTCCAATCACATATTCCATGAAGTCAAATGATGATGTAAGTCCAGTTGTAAGACCAGCAAGGAAGATTCCGGTAGCAATGCAGAGCAAAGTAAAAGCAGAGCTTGAAAAAATGGTGAATTTTGGTGTCCTTACTCCAGTAAAAGAATCAACTCAATGGATATCCTCCATGGTCATAGTTCATAAGAAAAACTCAGATGATATTTGAATATGTATTGATTTATGAGACTTAAATAAAGAGCTTAAACTTCCTTATCATCTGATGTGCACAGTAGAAGAAGTAGCTGCTTTCATGCCAAATGCCACTGTTTTTTCTGTCTTAAATGCACAAAGTTCATTTTGGCAAAGTTCACTATATCACAAATCTTCATTGTTAACCACTTTCAGTACACCATTTAGTAGATACAAATTTCTGAGAATGCCATTTGGGATACATTTTGCCAGTGAAGTATTTCAACATGTGCTGTAACAAATATTTTCACGTTTCCATCTGCTATTAAAGTAGATGACATTATTGTAGGGGGCAGCAGTGAAGCTGAACATGACAGAAACCTCAAAAAGTACTAGACTGTGCACGTGAAGTAAATCAAGTACAAATTCAAACTGAAAGAAATTACTTATGTGGGTCATTTGTTTACCAGTTCTGGCTTACAACCAGATCTGTCTAAACAAGCAGCAATTATTGAGATGCCATTTCCAGAAAATGTCACATCTTTACAACATTTTCTTGGTATGGTCAACTATTTAGGAAAGTTCATCCCAGAATTGAGTGAACTTTCAGCACCATTATGTGAGTTGACATGCAAAAATGTAAACTGGCTTTGTTAGCACAATGCCAAAAAGCATTTGATGTTTTGAAACAGGAAATTGCCAGTCCACCCACATTGAGATATTATGATGTTCACAAATCTGTAACTCTTTCATGTGATGCTTCAAAGTATGGTCGTGGTGCAGCATGTGTTCAAGAAGGCATACTAGTAGCTTATGTATCCAGAACTTTAACCTAAACTGAAATATAACATGCACAAACAGAAAAAGAGCTTCCGACAGCACATGTTCAAAGTTCCATGTTTATATTTATGGCAAACCTGTTCTAATAGAGACTGATGACAATATTCTAAATGTCAATACATACATCCCCGGCACGCTTGCAACACATGATGCTAAAATTGCAAAAGTACAGTTTCAATATTGTCTATACAAAAGGCAAATTTCTATACCTTGCTGATACTTTGTGAAGAGCACCCAGACAAACAACATAACAGCATGGCAATGAACAAGAAAACTTTGAATTCATGGAACTCAGAAATTTTCCTCATCTCATCCTAATGAACTTAGAAATCACACAGCTTCAGACCCAGTTTTCCAGAAGCTGAAACATGTTATCAGTCAAGGATAGCCAGCACAACAAACTGGTTAACCACTTGTCATATAGAAGTATTTTCCCTACAGAAATGAGCTCATGGTGGAAGATGGAATCATCATGAAAGGTCCTAAAGTAGTAACTCCTACAGCATTACACAGGAATATACCAAGATTTTGCATTGTGCTCACCCGGGTACTGATTCAACTAAAAGAAGGGCAAGAGGCATAGTATTTTGGCCTTCTGTGTCAAAAGATATAGATAAGGAAGCTCTAGCAAGTTCCATTTGCAACGGTACTAAATTGCACCAACAAAAAATAACCATTTCAGGTAAACCAGATTCCTGAACTACCATGGTCAACAGTTGCTACTGGTATTCTTGAATGGAATGGTCAACATTACTTAGTGTTAGTACAATCATATTCAAATTTGTTTGAAATTGACCTTCTTCCTAACTTAACATCAGGGGCGGCTCGTGTTATAGGACTGCAGGACTGCAGCCTTCCCCACCTGTACAAAAGAAAGAAGAAAATCCCCCCACCTGTACAAGAAATATCCCCATTTCCCCACACCTGTACAAGAAAGTTTAAAAAAAAAATTGCGAGTCCCGGAACTCCACACATGCATGCTTGGAGTTCCTGGGTACTCACAGAACTCCAGACTGCTGTGTTAGGCAGTCCATATAGAGGAGAAAGGCATTTCTGCCCTGCCAGCCCAGACGTCTGTGCAGTGATGACTGCACAGACAAGAAGGAAACCAGACTGTGCCATCAGCAGGCTGGAGCCACCAGCCAATTCTCGCAGAGCCAAGCCAAACTGGAAAGCAGTCATTAGTGTGCACAGGCTGAGGAGGAGAAGACTACAAGGGAGCACTTTGGAAACCAGCTGCTTGCTCGGAGCTTGTTCTCAGGGGGAATGACTGGATTAGCTGCAGTGTGGAACGAAAGACTGGATCACCTACTGAGGTGCTTCAGGTTGTGTGTATGCCCCAGTTGGTATATACTGGTGGCTAGAGAGAAAACATGGTGGTGGGTAGAGAATACGCAGGCTTGAACCCTGTACCTTGGGTGCAGGTGGCAAGGGCCTGAATTCCCTACCCACCACCATTTGTAAAAAATGTGCAGATGTTTGCCTAATATTTGTTCTGTTCCTCATAAAATCTGTGGTTTCTGTGTGTTTGTTTTTCCTTACAATGTTAGTAGTGATGTGGTGCACTGGTAGCATTGTTGCCTGACAGCTACAGGTTCTCTGGTTTGATTCTAGGCTGGAGAGCCTTCGGTGTGGAGTCTACATGTTCTCTCATCTTATAAAGAGCATGCGTCTGGAGTGTTTCTCCCTGCTCTGCTGAAAATTGGCTTTTGTTCCAAGTCAGACTTTCCTGGTTAACAAATGTTTAATAAAAATAACAGGCATTTGAATTTCAGACTTCATATTCTTCAGAAAGTACATGGTAACACAAAACCTTTTATTTTAGCAATTTTCTAAGTTTATAACATGGATATTTGAATTTTGTCCCTATTTGTGGGACTGTATTCCCCCATTATTGGCTTTGTCCAGGTTTTTTGTGCTAAGGTTGAGAGCTATGTTAAGAAATGAATTCACTGAATATGTTTGGGGGCTGTATTCCCCTATTATTGGCTTTGTTCAGGTGTTTTGTGCTAAGAGGTTGACAGCTATGGTGAAAACTGAATTCACTAAATGGTAGCCATTTAAGTTTCAGTCTTCCTCTCTTTCACAAAACAGATGATTTGGCATAGTGGTATGTTGTTCTGACTGTTTTGCACAGGGTCCCCTGGGTTCAAGACTTAGCAGTGAAATGTATGGTGGCAACACAACATTTTATTCTAGCAACTTTCCAACATTATACAATGTTTTAAATGTGTCCCTGGTTTTTGGGCTTTTGCCCCCCCCCCCCATAAATGTTTTTTTTCCAGATTTCTTGTGCTGCAAAGTTCAGAGATACAGCTGAGTCTAGAGTAGATTTTACAAGGAGCTGAGAGCTGCAGAGGAACAAATGTTTAGTGCTGCTTATGCTGAGTCTACTAGCATTGTTAATATGACAACAGGTAGTGTACTTGCTTTTGATGCAGAAGGCTATGGATTCTACTCCCACAGTAGGTAGATGCATTGCTGATACTGTACTGTGTTGTAAAGGGGGTGGATGCTGCAGTTCTTTTTTGTGAAGATACCTAGTAACTATGAACCTGTTATCAGTTTGCCATCCATTCCCTATTGCGGTATTACTAGCTTATCATTTTTTAATGCAACATAGGCAATGTATTCCTCAAGGGCAACAGGCACTTTATTTGTAGATGAAACAATGACTTATAAAGTTGTTTGCTAACAGCAACCTCTTCATTAGTTACAGATTTCTTTAATGTGGAATTATTTAGATGACTTTTACTTCTTCTGAGTGTGCATATTTACTGATACTGGTGGACTGCAGAAGTTTGAGTAGACTTTTTATGATGGAAATGTTATGAATTGGGCAGTTTTGTCATTAATGGTGCATGCATTTTGTTTCATTGTTTACTGGAAAATGTTCAAAACAATAAATTAAAAATGCCCTCTAACAACTGTACTGTATTGTACAAGGAATATAATTTAATACAATCAGGAAGGTGTATCAAAGAGCACGTGTATGTTTTGTGTTCAAGGGGCCTATGATTTTGAAAACAGCCCAAAGTTAATCTTTATCTGCCACTGGCAAAATGTATTTTCTTTGAAAGTGGGTTTCAATGAATGTGGGTTTCATGGGCAGATAAGTTTTAATGCTAAGTCTATTTTTATTGTGAGACTGCATTGCTTTGTTTAGCAGATATCTATTAAAGTTTGTGTTGTAAAATGCAAAATAAAACTTTCAAAAGAAATCCAAATCATCGAAGAAGTAAAGCAGTATGCACATTACAGTGTTTATGTTGAATGGGGTGAAATAACCAAGGAATGGGACATTGGAATGGCTGCAGGAGGGGAGGCTCCATTCGACCATGATTTTGTGAGGGGGGAAGGGCAGCAAACTCAAAGACGGCCCCAGCTGAACTATACTTCTCAACTGTCCAGATTTTTGCAGAATGAATAGATTTTTGTTTTTTATTTTTAGTTTGTTCCTCATAAAAGTTGTGGTTTTCTGGCAAATCATTTAGGAATGAAGTCACTGAATGACAGACATTGAGTTTCAGATGTCATAACCTTCAGAAAAATGCATGTTAAAGCAAGACCTATTATTCTATTAACTGTCTTAAGTTTATACAAGAGCAATTTTTCGTACTGTTTGTATGTTCCCCCAAAATATTTGGCCTTGCCCAGATTTCCTACATTAAGAGGTTGAGAGGTACATGAAAATAAATCACTTTATAGAATTAGGAATATCCAAACTTCTCATCTGTCCCCAATTTTGGCTCAAAATGTTGCTCTCCCCTAATAATCCCTCTGCAAAATGGCAGTTTTGGAAGAAAACGTGGAGGGTTTCCAATTATAAATAGCTGTAATGATCAGAGTTATAGATTACTTTTATTTCAGAAATGCATGTAGATGCTCTTATTTGATCAGCTGCTCAAGTTAACAGTACTAATATTAAAAAGGTGCCCCTTCTTTGACAGGTTCCCAGCTGTATTGTGTGGCAATTTTATATTTTTGCATCACATTTTTGGTCTGTTTTTCATAAAATTGCATTTTCTGGCAAATTAGTGGCAAATCATTAAAGATTGAAGCTAGAAAATAATGGCAGACATTTGAGTTTCAGATTTCATACCCTTCAGAAAATTCATACTAATGCAAGACCTACTACTTTCTAAGTTTATAAGAGCAATATTTAAAAATTGTCCTTATTTGCCTGTGTCCCACTTCTATGTATGGGTTTGACCAAATTTATTGTTGTGAGGTATGAGTGTCAGCGCCATCACTGTCAGTCAGCGATATTTCAAATTGTGACATACTTGTTGCACCCCACTCCCCTTTGTAGTGGCTCTGGATGTGCCCAAGCAAGTCAAGGAGCAGTTATGCAGTGTAAGTGTGCAGAGTATTCCTCCATCCAAGGTAGACCACAAGTACGACCATGGCTTTTCATCTCTCCTTGATTTTGCAGAATGTTCTGGTTTTCTGTCATATTTTTATACTCTTGATTTATGCTTCTTATTATTCAGAAAATGTTCATAGGTTCATAGGTTCATAGGTTCATACTAGGCTATCTGCCCAAGGGCATTTATAAGCCTAGCCCATAGTTATTTGGCTTTCGCCACCCCTTTAGTTTGAATAAAACTATGCCTATTATTTTGCTGTGCCTCTGTCAAGCAGTGACACTGAAGTAATCCCTGGGGTATATCTGCGATCCCCCATCCATTGGTCAAGATTCCTGTTGAACAAGGCCAGCGAGGTGCTCTGCCTCACATGTACCGGGATTTTGTTCCACAGCATAGGGAGTCTCTGGGTGATGAATCTGTCCCTCCAGCATGTTCTATTAATAACCGTGTCAAGGTTTAAGTCTCCCGCCCTTGTGGTTCTGAGGGATCTAGATTTTGAGGTGAAGCATATTCATCAAATCAGGGTTTGACATGGCCTTATATGTCAGGCACAGGTCACCTCTGAGCAAGCGGTATGAGACTGAATAGAGCTGGAGTTCTTTCAGTTGGGCAGCATAAGACATATTTTTGAGACCCTTTATCCTTTTGGTGAGGAACTTTTGGGGCCTTTCTAGCTGCTGCAGGTGTCTGGTCAGATACATTCCGAATGGGGCATTGTACTCAATCATAGGTCTAATGAGTGATGAGTACAGGGGCGATGACCTCCCTTGATCTAGATGTGAATCCCTTCATGATCAGGTGGGCAATGTAGAAGGTTTTCCTAACTACTTTAGCAACATGAGTGTCAAATGAAAGGCTACTGTCAACCTGGGTCCCCAGATCCCTGATGACTTCTTCTGTGCTCAGTGGATTGCCACCTATATGGTAGCTAGGGGTAACCTTGTTTTTCCCGAAGGGTATGACTATGCATTTCTTGGCATTTAACTTTAGGCCATGGCTCTGGCACCAGTTATCCGTTTCTGTGAGGCCCTTCCGAAGGATATCTGTGTCAGATGTGTTTTCGACTATGGCGCCCAGTTTGCAGTCATCTGCAAACTTTGTCAGCCATAACCCTCCTGTGTTTGCTTGTACTTCAGAAAAGTAGATGCCGAACAAGAGTGGACCCAGGACTGAGCCCTGTGGGACACCACTTGTGACAGGCTTTGAGTATGACATGGCTCCAGCAACTCTGACCCTGTGGGTTCTGTCACTTAGCCAGTTTGCAACCCATCTTGTGATGTATGGGTTTACATTCAAGCTGATGAGTTTTTTGATGATACCTGAGTGGGGTATTGTGTCGAAGGCCTTTGCCAGGTCAAGGTAGGCTGTATGGACTGCCTTTCCCTCATCAATGGCCTTGGTGACTGTCTCAAAAAAGTCAACCAAGTTTAAAAGGCATGATCTGCCTTTGACAAAGCCAAACTGGGTTGGATCCAAAGTCTGCAAGTTCCCTATGTCTTTATTTATGAGTTCCATTATGATCCTCTCCATGGCTTTGCAGATAAGGCTTGTCAAGCTAATGGGACTGTAATTTCCAGGGTCGGTGGAGGCACCGCCCTTGTGAAGTGGGACCACAGTCGCCATGCGCCACTCCTTGGGTACGTATCCTGAGGTGAGGCTAAGATTAAACAGCTGTCCTAACTGCGGGTTTAATTCCTCATTGAGTTCATGGAGCACACAGCCGGGGACACCATCCGGTCCCATGGATGCTGTGTTTTTGCTTTGGAGAGAGCAGTTCTCACCTGGGCGTTGGAGATGTTTGGGGGGCTACAATCCTCTGGTATAGATATCTCTCCTTTTGGTGGGGAGGGGGGGGAGAAGTTTGCACTGAACCTGTCAGCCAGTATGTTGGCAATGTGTGTAGGTTCAGTAATCTTCACATCATTTTGAACTAATTCTGAGCATATCTGGGAGTTTCCTCCTAGGTTTCTAACATAGCTAAAGAAGGCCTTATGATTGTCTTTTGAATCCTTGGCGATTTTTCTCTCAAAATTTGCCTTGGATGATTTTATGAGAGCTCTTAGTTTTTTACTTATAATGATCAAAGGTGTCTTACCTTTCAATGATTTTGCTCTTTCTTGTAGTAGCTTCCTCCTTTTGTTGTAGAGCTTGTTTATGGCTGGGGTCCACCAGACTGGACGCTTGCCTTTGGTACAAAGAGTCTTAGTTTTGTTTGGGATTGCCTGATCCATGCAGTCCTGTAGGTGCTGGTAGAAGGCATTTGTAAGTGATTCAGCGGTTTGAGTAATGTTTACCACTGGCTCAGGGGCCTTAAAGGAGACCACACTAGGTTTTAGAAGTGTGAAGTCGGCTTTTGAGAAGTTTTTCACTGTGGTCTTTTTTGTTTCAGGTGGGGGCGGGATGAGGACCTCCAGCGAGATTAGTTTATGATCTGATCTCACCAGTGAGGGGTATACTTCCGGTGTTGAACATTGTGATCCCATGTTCGTGATGATGAGATCAAGTATGTTTTCTCCTCTTGTGGGGATGGTGACTAGTTGTTCCATGGCATTTGAGTTTATGAACTCCAGGAACCTTTCGGCTAGAGTGTTTGGGCTTGAGTAGTGTTCCCAGTCTATATTAGGGTAGTTGAAGTCACCTAGTATGATGGTGTTTGGAGATACATTTATCCCCTCCATTGTTTTCAGGAAGGCCATGTGAGGTTCCTGAGTTTGAGAGGGTGGCCTGTAACATGCTACAAATTGCAGAGCAGTCTTGCCTATGGTTAATTGCACCTGGATGGTCTCCGATGCATCGTGCGTTGCCACCAACCTTGAGGTGTGGGTGTCCTTTATGAATATGGACACCCCCTTTCCTTTCTTGGTGTTGTCCGGATTTTGGGGCCGGAACACATGATATGAGGTGAAACCTGCTAGTGCTGGGGTGCTCTCAGGAGCCTTGAACCAGGTTTCTGTCACAGCACAGACATCGATGTTCTCCATACTGAGAAGGGCCTCGAGTGCGTGCATCTTGAGATTGAGACTTCTGGCATTGAGCAGCATTACCCTTAGTTTTTACTTTTTGTGTTCTAGGGTGGTAGGTTTAGAATTTGAGCCTTGCCTAAAAAGGCACTATGGGGTGGCAAGAGCCTTTGCCAATATCCGGAAGCCTAGGGGTGACAGGTGCAAGCCGTCCCTTGCGAAGCAGCGTGGCTTGTCCAGCGTGTCATCCCAGGCAGACAGACATTGGATCCCTTTGAATGACACCAGAATTTAAGCCAATTATTAAAGCTGATCATCTTATCACTGTATTGTGGCATCATTCTAGGTGAAGGTAGGATACTGCTCAAGGTCAGGGTCATACCTGCCTGGGCTACATAATCAGAGAGCTCCTCAATGTCTCTTTTCATGTAGTCCAAGGAGGTGCGTCTCAGGTCGTTGACACCAGCGTGGACAATGACTGAGTCGTACTTGTACCTGCTGTTGAGAGACCTGAGTGCTTGTGTTATGTGGCGGATTCTAGCGCCCGACAGGCAGCTTACTGTGACCTTCTCCTTACTCAGTCTGGTGAGCGGGATGTCAGTGTGTCTGACTATGGAGTCACCTATGACAAGTATGTTTGGTGTTGTATTTGGCCTTAAGGGCAGTGACTGCTTTGCACACTGATTTTGTTGTTTATGTGTTGTTTGTGTGGTGTATTGAGTTTGCAGTTGCTTGGGTGTCTGCTTTGGAGGCCTCTGCTGTTTAGGTAAATTTTACTCAGAGCCTCCAGTATGTCTTAGTGTGTTTATGTGTTTGATTCAGTGGTGTGGTTGAGTTATGTGAGACTGGTATTGTGGTGTGTGTAGTTGCCTTCTCCTCCTGCCTGGTCTTGCCAGTCCTGAGTTGAGAGAGCTCAGCCTCCAGTCTGGCTAAATAGCTGCATCTCTCACAAGTGTTAGTGTTACATGGGAGGAGGAGATGGTTGTCCGTGTACATGAGGCAATTGTAACATTGTCTCAGAATTCCCAGATTCACCAAATGGGCAGGAGAGGACGCCAGCATCTGACCCTTCGACATGCTAGAAAGAATTATGAGTTGGTATGAGACAGAAAAGTAGTGGGCTTAGCAGGGAAGTGGGCACTCCTGGGGGTTTTGCTAGTGAGAGATTTGTATAATATAGGAGTGCTTGACCTGCAAAGAGAATGCTTATAAGACAAGGGATATGCTTATAAGACAAGTGCTGAGCTTTTGAGAAGAAAAAGCTATTTGGAACAAGTGCTGCACTTTTAGTGTAGGTGTAAACTGTTTAGGTTCCTAACAGAGCAGTTCTAAGGGAAAAATTGAAGAACAGACTTTCTGGAGCCAGAAAGAGTTTAACCTTGTTTAACCGGCTGCCCGATGCTGCTCTAGTGGCAACTCCGCTTCATCGGCTAAAGCACGTTAACGCGTGCTTGATAGCGGGGGCTGGAAAGAAGCAGGAATAGACCCATAAGGGAAAATAAAACTACAGCTACAAGTCAGTAACCACCTCTACGGGGCAGGAAGCTGCTCAATGTTAGTCACTGCCACTGATGAACAGAGACCCTCCTTCAGCCCAAGCAAAATGGCCTCACAGAAACTTTCAAACAGTTCAGGAACAGCAAGCCTGTAACTGAACTTTTTAACTCTCAGAAAAGTGGGAAAAAGCAAGATTTTTTTTGTTTTTGTTTTTACAGAGATAGCAGAGGTTCACAAGTAATATCAAGTTATAACAGTGCAGTAAATGACCCCACACAAGAGTGCTAGGTCAAGGACAGAAAATATGCAAGTTTTAAGAAAAAAACGATTTAAAATTAAGTGCAAACAGGAAATTCAGCAAACAGCTTTTGGTTGTGCTCTAAATACAGCTACTAATACAGAAATCAAGTTTAACAAGCCAGAAAATGCTCAAGCTAGGCAGCTATGCAGAAAAACTTAGCAAATAAACAGAGAAAAATACTTAAAATCTCAAAAGTGGCTCCCTTCTTCTCTCAGCGTTTTTTCCTCTTGGAGGGTGCTTCACCAACAGCCAGCAAGCCTGAAAAGATGCTCAAACCACGAGGCAACTAGGTTTTAAGAGAGGAAGATGAAGGAGTTATAGAAATGACCCCTAGTGGCCAATAAAACTACAGTTTCAAGTCAGTAACCACCTCTACGGGGGGCAGGGAAGCTGCTCAATGTTAGTCACTGCCACTGATGAACAGAGAGACCCTCCTTCAGCCCAAGCAAAAATGGCCTCACAGAAACTTTCAAACAGTTCAGGAACAGCAAGCATGTATGCTGTCTCAGTGCCCTGTTGCTCTATGTTTAAGCAGCAATGCTTTAATGACCATCAGGTAAGCTTGTCAGAGATGTAAGATGCAAGTAAGCTTTAATAAGCATACTGTTAAAGAATTACCAACATTGAAAGCCTTTTTGTTGTTGCCATGCAGAGAATATTTACATAACTAGATAACATATAAGCCTTAGGTATTAAAATGCATATGGCAGTATTTGTAATAAGGGACAGGATTACAGTATTTTCAGAAGCTCATTACATTTGTTAGAGACTTGCAGTCATCTTTGCAGGCTTTTCCCGTAAACTAAACAGAATGCCAAACTATCATGTGTGCTCCATAACTTGTGCAGTAATCCTTTAAGCAGTTTATCTTGAGCTTGTTTCTTGTTTGCTGTTCATTTTTTACATTGATCATGTCTTCCCCATGAAACAAGTAGATAGTTGTTGTCAGGCAGCAGGTCTTTTATGGATAAGAACAATTTTTACAAGTGGGGGTATCACACGGAGATTGCTACTTTCAGCATGTTACTTGGTAATTTTATAAAGCTGAATACAAATTATAATTAGAACTGTAGTGCAAGGAGAAGTGGTTTGAGTTGAGTGCTGCTTGTTTTTTTTATATTTGATTCTGACTGGCATTCCAGTAATGTATTTAAAAAGTAATTTATTTTTTCATGCATCACAACCTTTGTGTTTCCATCTAAATATTAAGTAAGTTGTCATGTAGCCAGTGCATTGAAATATTTTTTTCTTCTACACTTCATTTTGTCTTGATTGGACTTTTGTAATGATGGTTTGGCACCCAGGGCAGTGTATTTAATTAATGTTCCAGTTGTTGTGGTTTTGAGCATAGCCCCACGCTGTTCTAGTTGGCCACACCCCTTCTCATTGGCCCCACCCATTCAGCTGTCTCCTGCAGCCCCCATTTAATTTGAAGTCACCAGCTGCCACTGCTTAACATCCAGCACTGCCATTATGAAATTGAAGAGACATTTTTCTGTTCATGGTAGTTTGCACAAAGTCGTATCTGACAATGGTACACAGTTTGCAAGTCAGTAGTTCAAGAATTTTGCTGAGTCTCTGGACTTTGTCCATGTTACTTGCAGTTCTGAGTATCCACAGTCCAATAGATTAGCTGAGCGTGCAGTTCAAAGTGCAAACTACTTGTTGGAGAAATCCAGAAGAGATGGTGCTGATGTTTTTTTAACCTACTTAATCTCAGAGATAATTTGCTTGGTTCACTTGCTCAGCGATTGATGTCCAGGCAGACTAGAACAACTCTTCTGATCCATAAAAAAATATTGATACTAAATGCAAAGAGCAACTGAACGGTCAAGACTTGACTCCTGAAAAAAATGCCAGTCACAAAAGTTGTAATGCGCTAAATCAGCAAACCTCTCAGACCATTAGGACAAGGAGAGATTGTGAGAATGCAAACATCTAAAGAAAATGACTGAGTGGGAATTGTCAAAAATATTTGTGAAGAACTGAGGTCTTACATTGTACAATCTCATGGAATGGAATTCAGACATACTACCAGTCTCGGAACCAGTGATGCAGCAGATTGCCTGTGCTAGAGAGTCTGTTTCTCAGAATGACTCTACACTTGTTCAAATTTCAGAGGACAGTGTACTTTCTTCAAGTAATTCTGATGTAATCCCCAAAATTGCAATTGCAGCAGAATCCCCAGAGACTGTTCCTGTTGCTAAACCCAGTCAAAGTTTTTATGTGACCAGGTCGGGTAGAATTTCCAGACCCAGTCCGAAATACACAGCAACTTGGATTTGAATTAATTTGTTGTTATATGTTGATGTGATATCTAGCTGGTAAAATATCTTGTTCTCCTATTGCATGTCAAACAAATTAAAGAAAGAGGATGTAGTAGATCAGTGTGTATCTTGAACCTAGTCAGCCAGTGTACCTAGATAGCACATGCATATAATTTACTGAGCATGTGCAAGATCAATGCCATTTTGTATAGTCAGCTATAGTGAATGTAGACATGGATGGAGATGCACATGTAAGCATATTTGAAGTAATGAGGCAATGAGTTAGCTTAAATATATGTTCCAGTTACAGCTCCTGATGTGTTTTTGTACAATAAACACCTTGAAGCCATCACAGTGCCTCAGCGTCTCATTTGAATACAAGAGACATGCAACAGTGTTGTTACCGTATACTCATCTGCAGTGTGATCAATGAACTCTGACATTTTAAATTGCTGCATGTGCATACTGTGGGAGTATTATCATCCTTATTGTTGTTGATGTTAAGTGATCAGTGTTCCCTCTGTTGCTTCATTGTATCTGCTTCTCTATACTTAAAGTTAATCTATGTATGGTTCGCATTGTTCTCCATCCTACAGATGGTCATCTGACTTCTTAGGTGTTGTGCACTGTACACCCTGGAATGGTAGTAGTGACCATTGTTGGACAATCCTATTGTTTTATGCTCCAGGAGTTTAGGTTAGCCTTTTTGTAAAAAAATTGCATTTTATGACTGATTTGATTTTTTTTTTTTTGTTAAATGCAAATGTTTTTCTTTTTTTATAAGTTGTGTCTTCTGTTTACTTACTCCAGTCAATTTCACATATAGTAACCCAGCCTTTTAGCACAACTTTATGTATAAATTATTTATGTATAATAATAAATAAAATATCCAAGTTAAACTCTGGTATTTTAGCAATCAACCAAATAGATCTTTTTAGAGCAATATCAGTGTAATATAACAAAGTGGGAAATTTAGGAACAGACAATTTGTCCCATATTCTTCCTACCATTACAGCATGAGTGGCCGGAAGAACTAAGTACCTGGAAGGGAGGCTTGGTTTCTGGGATGGCATGAACCATCACTCAGTATAGGGCAATCAGGTGGTATAAAAACAAAAGGTGTGTGTGTGTGTGTGTGTGTGTGTGTGTGTGTGTGTGTGTGTGTGTGTGTGTGTGTGTGTGTGTGTGTGTGTGTGTGAGAAAGCATTTTTCAGTGCAAATGGTGAAGCAAGTGATCCATCCCTCCTAGCCAGGATAAAAGGGCTAAGAGGGAGAATGAATAATATCCATAGTGGGTGGTGGTTGATTCCCCATTAGACCATAATGGACAGTAATTGAAAATGGATTACACTGAGTGGTAAGCAAAAAGGTTGTCCTTGCCTGAGTGAAGTGCATTTATGTAAATGGTAATCAAGAACTCCATTTGAGGGTCATGATACTCAAGGAAACTGAATATGAAATGTATTTGTGTTGAATGTAAGCAAGAAAAAAATGCAACACTTCATAAGGGTGTCCCTCTTACCTAGTGGTCTATAGAGTACCTCGAATGCTTCCGCTGGTTTTGATGCTGAGTCTTTTGGCAGTAATGGACACCCTCACCTCTTGAGTGTGTTCAAGACTATATAATGTTCTAACCTGCAAAGAAATCATGTCAGAAACCCTGGTTTGGACTGAATTGATGATTCCAGATTAGTTTAAACTTAGGGGTGGGAAAAAAACGTTGGCGAGAAGTCTGAGCAGGAAAGACTGACACACTGAAAAATAATAAATGTGAGTAAAGCTCCTTTAATTATAATACTTTTCAAGAAATGTCATAATTGTTGCTATAAGTGACTGAATTGCAAATAAGTATATATGCTGATAATTATTACCTGCCAAAATATGACTGGATGAAAAATTGGACTGCCTGTGATTGTGTCTCCTTAATCAAAACACTCACAATAAGAATAATTACAGTTACATGTAATCAGTTAAATCACAAATAATTTAACACATACTACTTAAAAATGAGAAATCAGTATCCCTTGTGTTAGTTACCTAAATAAGATACAGATGATTAAAGTGAACTAAAGTCCAAATATCTTTTTTAAAACACCTGTTTTACCAATGAAAATGTGTTGATAACTAGATAAACAACATGTTAACAAACAGCAAAAAAAAATAACAATTTTAGCAGTACACATAGAGAATTAATAAATGTAAAGCAATAATAACCAAGTCCAACAATTAGAGATGGTTGTCTCAGCAGAATGGGGAACCTTCACAGATTTTGACCGAGTGTAACCTCTTTAAGTTGTTTTTATAGCAGCATGAGTCTTTGGAGATGTTAGAAGGCAGTTTTTTTTCAGTGACAAAAAATGACTGACATAATTGCATTTGATAGAAGTAACAGCCAAAGCTGTTCCACACTGTTCAAATGTTACAAAAATTTGATGTCAGAAATGGGTTTCGATGATAGTTGATTTAAATAGTAAAGAAGTACCTGAGTGTATTCTATATCACAATCTCAAACTATCTATTTCTGACTATCTGGACATGCCCAAAGGATATGGATGTAATCCCATCCATTACTTATGTACCTCCAGAAGCTATCAAGATCCTATAAGCTCTTATCACAAGTTGCCATAAGGGAAGTATTTTAAAATGTGTGAGAGTTATGGAAGGTGCAGAGCTCATCTCACAGACTTTGCTTCAGCTCTTCTCAGTCAAAGGGCTTCCTCCCTTTTGTTGTGGTCATTGTTGAAGACTGTGAATTCTACACTGTCATTGTTCTTGTATAAAGCTGACCTCTGTTTACAAATAAAAGAGTCTAAATGAGAGAAGAGAAAAAAATAGCAAAAGTAAGTTGGTCCTGTAAACTGAATGCATGTGCTGATGCGAAGTAAATGGGGATATCAGATTATATTTTTTCTGAATAACATTGCAAATATTAAAGGAGTGTGAATTAAATCTAAGTCATATACAGGATTTCATATCCCAAATGCACTCCAGAATTGAGTGATAGATGACAATAAATGTGTGATAGATTAGATAAAGATTGCAACTGGCATCTACAAAATGATCCATACCAGCTGCCCTAGTATATCTTTTCAAAAGTGCAATGCTAGATTCAACCAGTTTTGTAGCAACCATATTTTTTACTGAGATATACCAAGGGGACAGTTATCCAGGATAAAGTTTGCAATGATAGCTTGCAACTTGGACACTGTTTTAGCAAGGAAGAGGAGTTTAGGCATTTAAACAGATAATATGTTTGCTAGAAAGGGCTATCTGAGGGTCATCAAGACACTATTTTGTTTTCTAAAGTGTAAAAGGAATAGGTTTCCATTGTCCGCACAGAACTCAAGTTTTGAAACCACAGCATGTTTTAATAGAAACACTGAAACTGCCCAACATAATAAAAACGTGTTAACTTGCTTAAGTCCCAAATAACAGTGAAGCTTTTTCATCCGAACATCCATACTTCATCAAAACTTAATACTACTTCACACAAAATTAAAGCCATATATAGTCTTAGAGATCAATTAAGTCCAATTAGATAATTAAACAAACTATGCTAGTATTATAACAACAATTACAAACACAACCATTTAATGAATTTGTCATTAAAAAAAATAAAATATATATATATATATATATATATATATATATATATATATATATTGCTAAATCGAAATCTCTAATTAAATACCTAATGTGTAATGTAAACATACTTACAAAATATGTACGTGTGTGTGTGTGTGTGTATATATATATATATATATATATATATATATATATATATATAAATCTAAAATGCATGTAAAATTCACAAATTCCGCAACTTACAGTTTAGCTTCCCTTAACTTCATGATGCCTGAATATATGGTGGCATTTAACTTCAATTGTCAATATAGTTCTTTATATTCCAGATCAGTTTCCCCAACTTTCATCCCTAAAATAAATTTCTACTTTATCAAAGATAAGACATTTGAAGCCAACACTGTTTGTACATTTTAAGGTGTGTTTATTTAAGGCATTGTTGATATTTTAGTGGTTAATATACTTATGTTCATAAATTCTTTTACTCAACTTGCTCTCAGTTTTACCTATGTAAAACACTGCACATGTTGAGCATTTTTCTACATAAACTACTCATTAGGATAAACAATTCCCATTAGTTTAACTGAAATCTCATTATTGGCACCAACAGAAATTTTATCTACTGTTAAAATATCTTTAAAGTAGCCACACCTGGCACATTTAGTTGTACCTTTGGTGCCATTTAAATGGTTGTATTGTTTGACAGATGATTACATCCAATAGTTTTTTTGTCTAAGACTTTGGCATATTTTTTATGTGTAGTACTGCATCCTCATGGCCTCCCTTAGGACATACAGCAAACATCTACTTGGTAAAGAGAGGTGCAAACAAACTGAGAGGGCCAAAGCCTGGAATAAAGTCATAATGGAAGTTAATGCAGGCACTGCAAGAAACCACATATTAACACAGTGCAGGAAGAAGGCAAATGATATTGTAGGATGTGCTAGAAGCAGAATGCTATTGCGTGTACTTGTACTGGGGGTTGGGGGGAGGGGGGCTCCATCAATTATCCCTGTAATGCCTGATGAGGAATACCTTCTCTCCATCTGTGGAGATGACTGCAATACAGAAGATGATGGTACTGGAATAACCAGAGGTGGTGTGGACACTGGATACTACCAGTGCCTCCAGCAGTAAGATTTGTCTGCTCAGGAAGGTTGTTTAGAAACAGTAACATATTTTTATGCATAGAACCGAATGCTGACATAGAATTATTACATTAAACACCTGACAATTGCTATTATTAGGTGAATCTTCCATATCTACACAGAGTGACAATGAAGGCAGATTGCATTGCTAACAGCAGAGCTCATTTATTCAGAGATTTCCTGTATCTGGCTTGGACACGTGACTACAAGACTTGGAGTGCTTCTAAAACCATCTGGACAAACAAAGCTGATATAAGGACCTTTTTGCACTTGCTCTAACTATCTTTGTGCTATTTAACACTTCTGTGTTGCATTTATTGATTTGGTTGAATTTACACTACACTTATTAAAGAAATACCATCTGTTTGTTGCTGCACTGCTCTTAGGTTGTTTAAATAGTATTCTGATATTTTCTAACCTCATTTAATGCTGCAAAAGCTATTCTGAGTTGCCAAAGTTCTTCTTAGTTTGCTAAAATATTTCTAAGTTTTGCAAAGTTGTTCTGTGTTTGTAGAAGTTCTCCTACATTTGCACACTTTTTTCTATATTTGTGGACACTTCAGTGTTTGTAAACTTTTTTCAAAGGATTCCTGATAATGCAGGAGTTCTGTCTTTTGTTGTAAAGACTTTGTTACTGCACTCAAAGTCAAATCCAGTTCATTTTGCATTGAGGGTTTTTTGCACTGTGGTAGGAGCAGAGGGCTGATTCAACCCATCTGAGTTGGCAACTGCTGGTGAAAGGCTTACTGTTTGTTTATCTGATTGGCTTGAGGGCTTAACTGTGTAAAGATTTTTCATCCCGCTGATATAAAAGCATCACATTTGTGTGGTTACCTGTGCCTTGTATAAAAGCAAACCTCTCCAGTTTAAAATCCTCTATAGAAAACACTCTGTATAGTCTCCCACTGTTCTTAACTGCTCAAAAGGCTGCCGATTTGTGCACAGGGCAGCACCACTGCAGGTCATCTAATAGTGTACTATAAACACTCTCACCTAGATCTTTAAGTGATTCTTCCCTACTCCTTCCCATGTACTAAGGATCTGGTATAATGGATAAGCACTTCCCTGTCATCTCTGTTTCTGGCTTGGTAGATATGGACATCCTGGGGCAGTGCCTTAACTGTCTCATGTTTACTGACAACCATTTAATTTTAGAACAGACAAACATAGTGTGTGAGAGATGTAGATACACAATGTCATTGGAAGCAAAGTCTCACATGCACATATGAAAAATGCAAACCAGGTTGTTAGTGTTACAACCAAAATACTCACTACCAACACTAAGGAACAAATGCATAGACTCACATATGCAGAGGTACTCACTTGTAATCTACCCAGATCTCCAAGACTTCTAAAAGCATCTCTCAGTGGCCCTGCACACATTCAGATAAGACAGCACCTCACATAACTATGAAAATCATAGAAGCCCCACTTCCAAGCTCCTAAGGCATCACACCGCATGGCCAAACATTCTAGTTATTGGAGATTCCATTGTAAGACATACTGATGTCACCCTTACAAGGTTATACAAGTAGAAGATCACAGTGACCTGTCTTTCTTGAACCAGGATCCACCAGATCACACATGCACTTAGGTCATTTAAACCCACATGGACAATGGCTGTGTCATATTTGTACTTGAGGTTTAAAGACCTAAGACATACATCACTGGAGTATATGAAGAGAAATTTGATGGAGCTCTCTGAATATGTGTCCCAGGCAGATATGAATCTAGCCTTAAGTAGCATCCTACCTTTACCAGTGATGACACCCCAGTACCAGCAAAAAATAATTGACTTCAACAATTGGCTTAGTTTCTGGTGTGTAAACAAGGGAATCCAATATCTGTTAGCCTGGGGAGACATGATCAATAAACCACAATGCTTTGGCAGAGATGGTTTGCACTTGTCAATATTTGGCTTTCAGATGCTGGCAAAAACATTTTACCTATCTTCTTAGTGCCTTTTTTTTTACTCCATGCCAAGGTGTCAAACCTTCCAACATAAAAAGGTACTGCTGCTCAAAGCTAGGAGTTTAAATTAAAAACTACACTCCCTGGAAGCACTCCCCACCCTGGAGAATGCAGGCATATGTGCAGTCATGGAAACATAGTTCAGAACTGTAAGAAAGAAGCTCAACTATCAAAGGCTACAATGCCTTTCATATATATCGATACCCCTCAGCTCAGGATAAAACAAAGGGAGGCGGTATCACAGTGTTTATAAAGGATAAGTACACTGCTAGACTGGTCCAACAACATGACTCACTTGAGCTGCTCCATGCCTAACTAACCATAGGCGTGACCCCCAAGCATATCCTTCTAGCTACAAATCCCCTAACATCAGTCTGGAAAACCACACCTCCTACGTAAACCTACTGGAATCTCTTAACATTCAGCCTAACACCCTACTTATGGATGACTTCAACTACCCCTCTATAAATTGGAAGACTTATATGACCCCATAATTCACTTGCGCTGAGGTTTGTCAATGTAAATACCCTGGCGAGACTAGTTATTTCCCCAACTAGAGGTACAAATATCCTAGACCTAGTACTCATGAACACAGGGAATGCTGCTCCCTCCCATGCATTAACTCCTCCATGGTAAGATCTGACAACAAAATTATCTCCTTTATTTAGTATTAAAACTAATCTAGAGCCTCAATCAAACTCCAAACCTGTTAAGAACTTTTCTAAGGCCACTTACCTCAAACTAAGTGACACCTTATTAAACTTCCAAGCCCCTCTGAACCCAGATGACACTGAGGCCTACTCTGAGCTGTACACAAAAGCACTGTACAACCACATTCATAGCTGCATAGTGGGGGCACTACCTGTCCAAGTCAAACCTATGATTACTGGCAAAAATAAACCACCCTGGTGGACCCCTACCATAAATAGGCTATTCAACAAAAGGAAAAAAATCCTCTCCAAAGCCAAGAAGAAACAGACAAAACAATGCAAAAAGGCAGTCACTAGTCTAAACAAACAAATTTGAGAGCTTGCAACATCTGCCAAATCAAACTATGAGGCAAAGATAGCCTCCCAGTTGAAAGGTAACCATAAGGCTTTTTTAAAATTATGTTTGTTACCTTGGGGGAAACACTCAGCTTAATCATAAACAGCAACACTTACACCCACCCTGAAAATATAGGAAACTTGCTGGCTGACAAGTTCAGTTCAAACTTTTATGCCCCCATCACCTCCTACCACATCCAAAGCAATACCTGTAGCCATCCTCCAACCAGTCATTATGAGGAAACAGGTCCTTACTTCACTTGCTAAAGCAAAAGCCACAATCGCCATGGGTCTCAACAGAATTCCAGGATGCTTCTTAAATAGCTTAAAACAAAATCTATCAGGGCCACTAGAAACCCACTTTAACTGCAGCCTAGATGAGCGTTGTCTCAGAGGAATGGAGGACTGCAACAGCTGTCCCTCTGCACAAGGGGTGCCCATCAACTGACCCAGGAAACTACAGACCCACAAGCCTGACCAGTCTTATCTTCAAGGACATGGAGAGAATTATCATGGACCTGATCAATAATGACATAGGAACTCACCAAAAACTAGACCAGACCCAATTTGTCTTTGTCAAAGAGAGTTCTTACCTGCTCAATGTGGTGGACTTTTGCTAGAAAGTCTTCAGGGCCATGCATGAGGGTAAAATGGTACACACCACTTATCTATACCTGGCCAAAGCTTCTGACACAATTCCCCACTTGGGGATCATAGATAAACTTACTGAGTTAGGAATAAAGCCCTACATCATTAGATGGATAGCCAACTTGTTCAATGACATTACACATGTTGTCTGGATAGGTGAATCCACTTCCAATAAGAAACCTGTTACTAGTGATGCCACACAGGGCTCAGTGTTGGGATGCCTCCTGATTGGTATATACTTCTCTAAAGTGAAGGCCAATGTTGGGGGCCCCTGGTTCACTAAGTTCGCTGATGACTGTAAGCTGGGAGCAATCACTGAATTCCCAAATAATGGTGGCATCCTACAAACAGGCCTAAAAATGACAAATGGCTGCTGAAAAAAAACATGGTCTGATACTAAATGCTAAAAAATACATAATCATACCTTTCAGTAAATCAGATATCCCTGAAAATTATAATATTGATAGCACACCCCTAAATGTAGACTCATTTGGTGAGGGACCTAGGAACACAGATAGATAGTAACCTAAACTTTGACCACAAGATACCTACAGTAGTGAGACAATCCTTTTTCATGGCTCAACGTATACAGTAAGTAATGGCATGGTATCAAGATCAAAGGAAGTCATAGTGCCATTGTACTCAGTCCTCATCAGGCTCATAATAAAGTACAATGCTTCCTTCTGTATGTACCTAACAATGCACTTACACCAACTGGAGCAGTCCCAGATATTTCTCACTAAAACATACAAAGTGTCTTATGCATACCAACTAAAGGCCCTATCCCTTTACTCTGCCTCATATAATTTATTGAGAGGAGACTTACTCCTGACCTACAGGGAATTCTCTGATCCATCCCTGATGAAAATGTTACTTTTTCTCCAGAAAAATTATACAAGGGTTCCATGGACCTGAATCTTATTTGTGACTCTAACAGGACTTGCTGGAGAGACAGATTCATATCCCAAAGGTTACCTCATCTATGGAATAAACTTCTCATCTTCATAAAACAAAGCTCGTCCCTCACTCTCTTCAAAAATAATTTGGATAAATGGGGAGCTGCAAATTCATTCCTGGGGTACTGCCCATGTACCTTATGGACAGAGGCAGTCTAAAATGACTCAGCACTCCAACACCCAAAGGCCCACTCTCTGATAATACTCCATCCCATATCTGGGGAATTAAGATATAATATTGTCATATCCTGAGTATTACTGGCTAGGCTTGTAAAGGATTGTGCAACATCAGCCTAATAATCACTTATGAACCTATAGATGTCCCCCAGACTTCCTTTATGTTACTTCTTTATGGGTGTTTTCAAATAATTTGTACAGGTCACCAATGGAAACAAACAGTTCTACTATTCCAATAATTTCTTAGGACATCAACAGCAGAATGAAGATGATGATGATGGTAACATAGTTAGATTTATGAGCCCCCCTGAGGAAAATGGCATACAGTTCTCAAGTTTAATGGCAGGATCTCATATCACTAACATGTTAGTTACTCTGTAGGAAGTGACAGTGCATCACAAAGTTAAGCACATACTGACATTACACTCATGCTTGTACAGGGAGAAAACCTATGAACTTCAACACCAGTATCTCCAAACCTAGACAGACACTTTCAGGATGATGGCAGACATTCAGAGGTAACAGTGTCTACGGTAACACTTTTACAAATGGGAGCCAGGCACAGGCATTTGTCACCAGGAAAAATGTAAAGTATTTGCTGCCCAGCAGCAAATGTGTCATGACATGTTAGGGCTCAGAGCACTGTCACAGAGTTATTTGGAATGGTCAGAGTTCTCCAGGCTATGTGTGAGGATTTTCAGAGAGGAGATAATGCCATGATCACACTGATGTGTAGTGTGGTGGCTCAGCAAGCATCTGTGGCCACCTGCATCCATACACTGGTTAGGCCTTACCAGACTCTAGTAGGAGTCATTCTTCCAAGGGGAAGATGACAGGGTCCTATCTGGACACATGGGGCAGATCACATGAGACTACAGGGACTTTTTAAGAAAGCACTATAATTAGTCGGGGGGACAAGTACAACAGATTTCATGCAGGCCATGTTAGCATCCATCTGCATTTAACAGAAACTCTCCTTCAAGGTTCCAGTACAAAAGCTCTGTCAGATCAGTATCTGCAGGATCACCTACATCAAGAAGGTCACAACATCGAACCAACTCACTCACCTTACAGTTCTCATGACACACCCATTTAAAAATCACTTGCATCATCACCCAGCCTATCTTTAGGAGATGTGTATGACATATTTGACCTTGACCTACTGTGACTCAAGTGTGACATTTCTTTTACATACAAATTGGCCTTTAGAAACACAGGTGAATGTCTAACTCAAAGTGGAATAAGTTATTTGAAAAAGAACGGAGGGGGGCATATGGATACTTTGCAACTGTATGTATTTCATTCCTGTAATGGTGCTGGTTAAAAGCTCACTGAACTGTGGAAAGAAAGTTTTATGTTATAAAATATGATTGCAGTGATTAATACCATTAATGATGTATGCACTGACATTGTTACAGCTGGCAGTTACCTACAACTTAAAAGTAGTAATACACACGTTTTAAGAGACACACTAAAAACATTACAGATTAAAATCAGTATCCTATCATGTAAACAAACAATCCTGCCACTTCATCAACACCACTGCACAAATGATATTTCGTGTCTCTGAGGCCACAAATTATTGGTATGACAAAATTAAAAAAATATAATCTGATGTGCAGTACTTTAACACACAACATACTTCAAACTGAGAGAACATTGCATAACATAAAAACAATATGATATGTTTTCATTGAAATGCTAAAAATGAACTAATGTGAAGTAATGAATTAACACTTTTTACTAACTGAACCACTTGAAGACATTCATTATGTGCATATTTAAGTAAACCACATCACTAGAATTTATTGTGTAAAACAGTTAAAATGTGATTATGACTTATACAATGCCTTAGAACATCAATGAACAGGAGTCAGTGAGCACTCAGGTATGACTTTTGCAAACAATAATATGAGTAACTGCTCTGAAATAAAAACAAAATAATTATTTAAAGATGAGAAGGAATGTCAGATGAACAGTGAAAGTACACCATGCACCTAACAGCATAGTAAGCAGATATCACTGCATGTATCAATTATACTATTTTTTTTTACAAAAAAGGAAACACTAACTTGAATAGCATGGTCTATAGTTTTGAACTAGATGCTACCTCTTTACCTGCACAGCCATATGCAGTGCATGAAACTACCACATAGGAGCCCATTAGTTATAAAATAGGATTGGAAGTGGGAGCTCCAGTGACAGGATGTGTTACTTCCCCACAAGGCCATCACATGATCATTCTTTGCAGAATGCAACATGCAACAAACATCTTGCATGCAGTAATTGTCATACTGAAGGTCACCCACAGACTCGTCTAGGCACCTAAAATGACTCTTTAGAAGGCCAAAGACCTTAATGAAAATGCAGATCTAGGACAGGGCTGTATTAAGCTTCTCTTCTGCAGCTCTGCTTCAATTTCTCATTGGTGCTATGAGATATGGCTCCAGTGGATAACCAGCATCACCTGAAATAGAAAAAAAAATACAAAAAAGATGTTCACTGGTGGCATGAGATATGGCTCCAGTGGATAACCAGCATCACCTGAAATACAAAAAAAAAAAAAAAAAAAAAAATTTGGAAGACAAAACAAAGACAAAGTGGTTTAGTATTCACCATGAATAACTACTTAAATAAAACTAAAAAAAGAAAAATAATTTTCCACTTGCCAACAAGATGACCACTGGGCATCCTACCATGCAGGGAAAGGTGGTACAGTTTCCTTGCATGCCAGATATGGGAATAGTGTGCATAGGATGCTGGATAGAGACACTGGTAATGCACACCCATGTATCACACACTACCTGGCAATTGATGGAGTAATAACCCTTCCTTTTGTGATCCCACTCCTAGCAGACCAGATAAAGCCCTAATTGCAACATGGGTGTAATGTATTGCACTGAGTACCTCAGGGAAATATGCCAGACCATAAAAGGTATGCATAGTCCTGGTTTAGTCTCGAAGTGATACCAGGAAATAGATGGACTGATCCACATGTGCCAAGAGTGCATTCAAGTACCACTGCTGTAGTATCCTTGAGGTAGAAATCTGTGACATATCCCAAGTGTCCCTAGTTTGTCTGCCCATGGCAAGCATAGTGAGGACTATACATATGTTACTATCCACAGGGAAAGGAAGTCCATGCATTCTTCCTGTAACCCTAGGGAGGTGATACATGCTCACTAAGGTCCTTATAATATTCCTGTACACTCTAAACCTACCATGTGTCTCCTGATATTCAAAATTATTGCGTGCTATTCTCTGCTTATATATCTGCCTTCTTGCAGGTGAGTAGCACTGGGAACAAGTTATTTTGGCTCAGCCAAGACAAGCAGTTCACAATGGGAAAACAAAAACAAGGCCAGCCATACGTGTCAACATGTAGATTACAAAAGAGACTGAATAGGTGAGAATCTTCTTTATATAATGTATCTGTGGACACAGCAGAAATGCAGGAAAATTTCACTATGAATGCTTCATTAGGTTCATAGGTTGGTACTAGGCTATCGGCTCTAGGGCCTATACAAGCCTAGCCATAACAATTCCCTGGCTATTTCTTCCCACAATATTTACTTCCCTGGACCCCTGTCTAGCAGGGCGACTGACATGATCTCCGGGGTGAATTTCCTATCTCCCATCCAATTGTCAAGGTTCCTTTTGAAGAGGGCCAAATAGGTACTCTGCTTGACACGTATAGGCAGTCTATTCCAGAGTCTGGGGAGTCTCTGGGTCAGAAACCTATCCCTCCAGCATGTTTTGTTCATTGTGATGACAAGGTTTAGATCCCTGGAGTGTGTGGCTCTATGGGATTGGGATTTCTTTAAGTGTAGCATGTTCAACAGCTCTGGGTTTGACATGGCCTTGTATGTTAAGCAGAGATTGCCTCTGAGTAGATGATATGCAACAGAGTATAGCTGGAGTTTTTTTAGACAGTCAGTGTAGGGCATCTGCTTTAGGCCTGTGATTCTTTTAGTGAGGTATTTCTGTGTCCTTTCCAGTTGTTGCAGATGTCTTGAGAGGTACATACCAAATGGGGCGTTGTATTCTATAATGGGTCTAATGAGGGATAAGTACAGTGGGACAATGACCTCCTTTTTTTCTGGATGAAAAGCCCTTAGTGATGTGGTGTGCCACATAGAAAAATTTCCTGACTGTTGTGGCGATGTGTTTATCGAAGGTGAGACCACTGTCCACCTGTGTCCCTAAGCCTCTTATCACACTTTCGGTGTTTAGTGTACTGCCACCTATGTGGTAATTCACAGGTACATGTTTTTTCCCAAAGGGAGTAACTATACATTTCTTGGCATTGAGCTTGAGCCCATGGCTCTGGCACCAAGAATCTGTTTCTATAAGGCCCTTTTGTAGAATATCCACATCATTTGGGGTTTCAACAATGTCTCCCAGTTTGCAGTCATTTGCGAACTTTGTTAGCCAGAGTCCCTTAGTGTTGGCCTGTACATCAGAGAAGTAGATGCCAAACAAGAGCGGTCCCAGGACTGAACCCTGAGGTACGCCAACTTGTCACTTGTCTGGAGCTGGATTTGGAGTTGGCTACTTTTACAGTGTGGATTCCGTCCGGAAGCCAGTTTGCAACCCCTCAAGTGAAGTAGGGATTAATGTCCAGCTTAGTAGTTTATCTATGATTCCAGAGAGGGGTATGGTGTCGAAGGCCTTGGAAAGGTCCAGATAGGCTGTGTGGACTGCCTTATCCAAGTCAACAGCTCTGGAGAGTGATTCAAAGAAGTCAATCAGTTTCAGAAGACAAGATTGGCCTTTCACGAACCTAAACTGGGTGGGGTCCAGTGTCTGAAGGGTGCCAATGTCTTTGTTTATAAGTTCCATAATAATACGTTCCATGGCCTTGCAGATCAGGCTCATCAGACTGATGGGGTGGTGGATCGCCCCTTGTGGAGTGGAATAACTGTAGCTGTGCCCCACTCAGTGGGCACAAAGCTTGAGGTAAGGCTATGATTAAACATGACACTTAGGTGAGGTGCCAGTTCATTTTGTAGTTCATGTAATACACAGCCCAGGATGTTGCCTGGTTCCATGAATGCTGTATTCTTAGCTTTGGAGAGTGTGTTTTTTACCTGTGTGGCCGTTATTACCAGAATTTGGCAATCTTTCGGTATTGAGATGGGCCCTTTAGGGAGTGAGGGGGGTGAAGTTGGCACTGAATTGATCTGCCAGGATATTGGCAATATCCTTGGGATCAGTATATTTAATGCCATGCTGTTGTAGCTCAGAGCAGATCTGAGCATTGCCATTTAGATTCTTGACATAGCTATAGAATGCCTTGTGGTTGTCTTTGGAATCTTTCGCAATTGTATTTTTGTAACTAGCTTTGGAGGATTTTATGAGGGATCTCAGCTTCTTACTGAGGCTGGTAAGGAAGTTTTTTGCATCCTGGGATTTTCCTTTTTTCTGCAACAGTTTCTTCCTTTTGTTGTAAAGTTTGTTTATGGCAGGGGACCACCAGATTGGCTTCCTTGTTTTTGGAGGAGAGTGTCTTGGTTCTATTTGGGATGGCACAATTCATGCATGAGAGGATGTGCTCATACTGTGCCTTAGCATAGGATTCAGCAGTCGAACTTTTCATGAAGTTTATCATTTCTGACTTGAGTAGCATGAAGTTGGCTTTGGAGAAGTTTTTTACGGAGGTTTCCTTACTGGGAGTTGGGGACGGATGTGGATGTCAAGGGTGATTAGCTTATGGTCTGATCTGACCAACGAGGGGGTGACCATAGGTGTGGATCATCGATTTCCCATGTTGGTATTGACCAGGTCTAGAATATTGGAGCCCCTGGTGGGACTATGGATTAGTTGATCCAGGGCATCGGAATTTATGAATTCCAAGAACCATTGAGCAAGGGTGTTGGTACATGAGTAGTTTTCCCAGTTAATGGCAGGGTAGTTAAAAATCACTCAGTATTAAGGTGTTTGGTTGTATCTTAATATTTTCCAGTATGTTTAGAAAGGTGTAGTGAGAATCTTGAGGCATGGTGGGGAATCTGAAGCAAGCTACAATTTGGATTGCAGTCTTACCTAGTGTTGGTTGCACCTGGAGAATTTCAGATGCATTGTGTTGGGCAACTACCCTGGTGGTGTGAATATCCTTGGTGAATATGGACACTCCTCCACCTTTAGTGTTTCGGTCCTGGTTTGGTGGCCGAAAAGTGTGGTAAGAGTTGTATCCTGGTATTGCAGGGGTGCTCTCTGGAGCCTTGAACCAGGTCTCAGTTACTGCACAGATATCGATGGTCTCCATTTTTAGGAGTGCCTCAAGAGAGTGCATTTTGAGGTTTACACTTCTAGCATTGAGTAGCATTACCTTCAGATTTTGCATGCTTGTATCTGTTAGAGTGATGGTTTTCTCCTTTGAACTTTGCTTAAAAAAGGTACTATAGGGGTGGCAGGAGCCTTAGCCAGTAACCTGAATCCCAGGGGTGACAGGTGCAGACCTTCTCTGGCAAAGCACTGTGGTCTGTCAATTATGTCACCCAGGCAGACAGATACTGGATTCCTTTTGAATGACACCAGAAGCTTAGCCAATTGTTGAAGTCAATCATTTTGTCATTATACTATGTGTTAGGGACGGCAACTCAGCACGTAAAAATCAACTGCCAATCATTAACGGACCAGAGTTCCGCTGTGGTGACCCCTAACCGGGAAAAGCCGAAAGATACAACAACAACTGTGGTATCATTCTGGGCGAAGGCAGTATGCTACTCAGGGCTAGGGTCATACCTGCCTGGGCCACATGATCTGACAGCTCTTCCATGTCTCTTTTCATGTAGTCCAGGGAGGTACGTCTCAAGTCATTCACTCCAACATGGACAATGACAGAGTCATATTTGTACTTGTTGTGGAGTGACTTGAGTGCATGCTTTATGTGGTGGATCCTGGCACCCAACAGGCAGCTGACTGTAATTTTCTCCTTGTTCAGCCTGGTGAGTGGGACGTCAGTGTGTCTGACAGTAGAGTCACCTATGGCTAAAGACTGGGTACATTATCTTGCCTTAGAGGCTGTTGTTGGGTGGCACACAGGTGTTGTGAGCAATGTGACACTTTGATTGTGATTGGTGTTTGTTTGCGTTTTAGCTTTGGAGGTCCTTGTTGCTTGGGCAGGTTACTGTTAAGGGTCTCTGCAAATGAGGGTTTAGTGTCGCTATGTGATTGTGTTGGTGGTGTGGGTTTAGAAGGGCTATGTGTTGCTTGAGGTGTTGTGCGGGTGTTAACCTTCTCCTCTTGACTGTCTAGCTCAATCTTGGGTGGAGAGAGCTTTGCTTCCAGTTTGACTATGTAAGTGCATCTCTCACAGGTTGTAGTGTTGGATGGAAGGAGGAGAGGGTTGTCTGTGTACATGAGGCAATTGCTGCATTGCCCCAGTATGCCAGATTCATCAGGTGGACAGAAGATATTACCGGAAGCTGACCCTTGGACATGCCTGGTTTGGTGCTTTTTTTTTTGTAAAGTACAAGAGCTGTTTTCCCTTACCTTAGCAAGGTACTTTGCAATTATAGGCTGTTTAGTGCCTACGGTTAATTTCTCCTTATTAACAAGGAGAGTTGAGTGCTTGTATCAGTTTAAGGCTTCCTAGTGCTTTCCAGCAGGTTTTAAAGCAAGTGCTAGTCACAGGGCTGCTTAAAGGTAAGATGATAAAATGGTTTATCCTAAACACTGCAGGGTGCACTAGAGGAGATAGATGTGAAAGTAGGTAACTTTTAAGTTGTATCTGTCTAAAAAGTAAAATTTTAGTGGAGAGTCACCATTTTTAAAACCTCAAGATAGATTGAAAGGGGGTGGTCACTTTTGTATTCTGGCACTATGGAATACAGTAGGATGGCCAATAAATTTAAATAGCTGAAGGGGAGTGATTTCACAAAATGATAATTTTGTGCTTACTCATGCAAGCCAGTAAAAGCAGAGAGGAAATTAGATATATGGTCTAATTAACATAAGGGGCAGGCAACTAGAAAGACAGTGGTGTTTAAGAACACAACAATAACTAGGGTGGAGGGTAGGGAAAAAAATTCTTCCTGACTCACAAGAGACAGATCTGTGGTTTCTTTTGTATTCAAAACAGGAAAAGGCAATAAAGTAATACAAAATACATTGTTTTACATCATTTCTCATTTACATCTCATTATGACTTTGTTTGCTTTGGCTTATTTTCGACCATCACACATTAGCATGTATCATGTATGAATCTTGGCTTGCCTTCCCTCATTTGTGGATAGCTGAAATAGCCTTAATGTATTCTCATAATGACTATGAATACTACAAATATTTTTATAAAATTATGAAATGTTACAGATTTTCTTTCATGTTGTTTTCTATGTGAGTTTAGTAATATGTTATTAGCAATTGTAAATCTATTTGAAAGAAAATGGAAAAAAAATATTTTAGTTAACATAAAAAATCAAGGCTATGATCTGTTGATGAGTTATTTTCTGAAATTCAGAGTGCAAGGTTTGAGTCCTTCCATCTCCATTATTTCTAGCTACTGTGTAATTATGAGCAAGTCAGTTAACTAAACTGAGGTATAAGTTACAGGTTATAGCTTTTCTTAAAGCAAGTGTGAAAAGTGTCAATGCAAAAATGAGTGTAATGATACATCTACTACTTTATTTAGGAAAACCTACCAGTACTAAGCATAAATCCTATAGTACAATAAGGTTAACTTATTATGTTTGAAAAAATGAATGCATGGCAATTCCTGGGCAGTATAATGAGCACACTGAAGTTTATTAATTTCTCTAGTATCATTCCAGTCCTAGCGTTATCAGAATCTCAGGACAAGCCATTGGCATATAAACATTAATGAGAGGTTGCATTTTGACTGCCTGTTTATTTCCAGATAAATGCTGAACTTCTGTGCTAAACAGGTACATGGGCTGAAGTAAGATATTTTAATGTATTGGGCTAATCAGAGTCTTAATAACAGTTTTGTTTGCACCTAAATTAAAAGGCAGGAGCATTCACATTAGATGGCACCCCAACCAGACTAACACTAACCAGCAGCATTGAGTGTGTTGACATTGACATTGCTGCATGGATAGGCATGCACAAATGCCTCTGCACCTCTATACTTCTATAAACCCTGCAGTGGGGTGCCATTTGACCCATATGCTGCCACATTCACTCCTGTACTCATGTGTAAGTACCTGTTAGAAGGATAAACCAACTGCCCCCCCCCACCCCCCAGAATTCTCAAGGTCAAGACTTTATTCCTGTACTCCACAGAGCATAGCTGGTTTGAATATTTTCAGAACATAATGACTTACAAACTCGATCTTATCAGTGCTGGTCTTCAGTGACCATTTGGTCTTTTAACTTGAGATTTATAAATAACTCATTATTTAGAGATTTACTTTTTAGCTATGAAAACAGTTAGCATAATGCCACTAGTTCTTGGGTAGAGTAAAGAAGCATGTAAAATGTGCCATGTTATTCATTCTAAAGGGTGTTTATTAATAATACAATCCTGAATTTTCCAGCTCACTATAAAACCATGGTGGAACTTTAATAAGGCCTACGTGTTCTTTTTTACCATGTAAGCATCATGCTGCAGTGCTTACATGAAAGTAAGCAGGTGTTAGATTCAGTAAACACTGCTGGGCGGCACGCATGCACACACCAACATGGAATGTTCTGTGGCATGCAAATCACCTTATAAGCAGGTGAATCTCATGCAAATGAAACAGGTAGTGCAATCCAGTAAGCAGATCAGCAGCTCTGCAGTCCCTGTGTCAATGCCCGTAGTGTACATGGAACAATTCTGGGCACAGGAACGTAGACAGACAAAAGAGGCTGTAAAAATGTAGACAGATGGACAGAAATGGCATACCATGTACAGATATGAGTGAAACTATACTCTATCTGAAAAATTAAAGGAAGTAAGTAAAATTATATTTATTTTTTTTAATAATCTTGGCATGTTTGCTCAGCATGCTGCAGTGCACAAACATGCTTTATAAACAAAATTTTAAAAATTGGAAAAAACAAAATCAATATTATGTGACAGAAATGTATTACAGGACCCTGCATGGAGCATCTGCAATGGTGTATTGGTGTTGTTGCTAACATGGTAGGGCTTTGACGTGTGTAGTTTTCAGGCTGTGAGCACAAATCCCTATGCAAATGAGGTGGAGTTACTGAACATCATAAAGGGTTAATCATGTCTGCATATCCCCTCAGTGTAAGCAGAGAACTATGTTGGTGTTTACAGAGAAGGTAGCTGACATCAGGGGAGGGTGTGTCCAATAACGTCTAAGCTTATTTCAACTTAGCTACACCTGTTTGCGTGGCGCACTGCCATGTTGAGCGTGTCCTTTCAGGTGGGTGTGTACACTGACCATTAAGCTTTTTTTACCTATGCGGCACATGTTTGCAAGGTACACCTCAGTGCTGAGTGTATATAAAAGTCAATGACATATTAATTAGTTTTGACTCCTGTTTAACTTAAACTAGGGCCATTAAATTATGTTAATGATATACTAGGCAGGTGCAATGCACCATAGGTAGCCAATCACAGAGTCAGCACCTACAGCAGAGCACTATAAAGTATCCATACACCCTACAATCTGATCCCCCCCCCCATACACAGCACCACTGGAGTACAGACTTGGGAAATTTAACTGAAAGAATGTTAGGGGCTGCTGCAGGTCTATACATTTATATGTGTTAGATGCTGAAGTTAATGCTGCTGCTGCTGCTGCTGACAGTAGGCCTAGACAGAGAAGGAGAAGAGTGTTCAGGCCCAGAGTAACATTCTAGGAGCTACATGAGCTGGAGATTGTAGAGCACTACAGGGTGGACAGGGACATACTACAGGAACTCACTGAGCTCTGCCACCCTCAACTCAGACCCAGAGCCAACAGAGGGTAACCTATCCGAATGGAAATAGAGGTATGTGTAGCCCTTAGGATACTAGCTACAGGTACCTTCCAAAGACCAAATGAGGATATGATGGGGGTCTCACAGGCATCAGCATCCAAGGTACTCCACCAGTTCCTGGATGCTATGCTACCACATGCCAGTCAGCACATTTCTCTTCCCCTCAGCCCTAAGGTGAGGGCCAGCAATAGCACTTCTACCATGTAGCACACTACCCTGAGGTACTGGGTGCCACAAATTGCACTCATGTACACATCAAGGCACCACCCGGTGAGGAGGTTAGAATTTACATCGACCGCAAGGGGTACCACTCCATCAACTGCCAGGTCTTGTGCAATGCCCAGGGCATTATTATGAATGTGTGTGTGCTGGCTGTCCTGGCAGTTATCATGACTCCCATATCTGGCATGCATCATATGTGTACCAGATATTTGCCATGGGGGACCTCCAACATGGCCAATTACTGGGGGATGCTTGCTATGCAATGGAACTATGGATGATGACACCCATCAAAAATACACACACATCCACCGAAGAATGCCATAATGAAACACACGCACAAAATAGGAACATCGTAGAGTGTGTGTTTGGGCTTATGACGTCATGGTTCCAGTGCCTCAATATATCTGGTGGAGCCCTGCAGTACACTCCAGCCACATGTGTACCAATATTTACAGTATGTGCCATGCCACACACTATGTTCCTGCAGAAACAGCTGCAGCAGGATCAACAAACGGAAGGCATACACAGACCCCCATCAGTGCCTAGGTCACCACAGCCACACACACAGGAGGACTTGGAGGAGGAACCCCCTGATGATGTCCCTGTAGGCAGATGCAGACGTGCCCAGTACACCCTGGTTTTGGCTAAGAGTCAAAGTATAGCACATTCACTGACAACCTAGAGCCCTAGGGACTGACACCTTACTCCTATTCACATACATATAGTAAAATTGTTGATGCCAGGCAACCCACACAACCTTTGCCTTTCCATGTACTGGCTGCATATTGCTTGCATCACACAGAGTCAGCCCTGAACTACAGTTCTGTCAACTGCTACATTCACAAGGTAAGTCTCTAACCTACACACTACTTGTCAAGATTAATATAATACAGTATTGTATGTATGGATCTGCTGCATTTATGCAAGGAAATATAGTGGGCTATTTGGACAGCTGTAACATCCTCATGGGACTACAGATACCCAGTCCAATAGTGTGTATGGCCTAATAATCACTTGGCCTCATGGCTGGAATATTCACTACATTAGTCAAGGGAGATGTGAAACAGTGGGACCACATGATATTTGGACTAATGTCTATCCCAGCAGATCATGTGCTGTTCTCCCACCCCCAACACAGCAGTGTTCCTATATAACTACATTAACACTAAGTCAGCAATAGTATATCAGCAGACCAGGCAATCTAAGGGCTGTAACATAGTACTCTAACACACATTGTATGTCCCATGTAAAGCAGAAATAATAAAGTACATATTTAGGCTGTTGAATGTGTGATGAATGACTCCTGTCTATCAGCCTATGTGTCTTAGTGGATTAGCGAAGTTAGCATGGGTGATGGTGTTGATGGTTCTAATCTGGAAGTATTCACATCTTTTGCACTTGAGGTATTGTTATGTCAGTGTTTTCACATGCTCTCTTTCTGTGTGTGGTGTAAAATTATGGACCACAGTCACATTAAGTACAGTAGACAGCTGAGGAATGCCGTGGACATTTCAAGTGAAGTGCAGTACTGCAGAAACAGGGACAGATGTCGATGTCTGTAACATACGTGTAGACATCGTAGTGCAAGAAATCTGGACAAAGCCCGACAAAATGGGGGGGGGGCAAGGCACACAAATAGGGGCATATTTTAAATACTGCTCTCATAAACTTGCTAGAATAACAGGGTTTGTTTCAAAAGACATTTTTCTGAAGGATTTGAAGTCAGAAGCTCAAATGTATGTCATTATTTAGTGATTTCAATTCTCAGTTCATCCAAGTGATTTGCCAGAAAACCACACATTTTATGAGGAACAGACCAAAATTATGAGCCAAAACTCTAGATATTCTGTGAAACTCTGGATAGTTGAGAGGTATGGTCTGTAATACACATAAATCCTGGACTGGAGTACAGATAGGTGTGGCCTGGAGTCACTTTATAAGTGCAGACAGTCACACTGGGCATGCCCAAACACTTACTTAAAATGAGCGCAATTCTGTTGCCCCATCATCAGAATGACCTGTTATGTATAAATATGCCTATACATACAAACATATACGTATACATATCCATCTGTCACTACCTCTCTCTCTTACATACAGTACAGAGTATATCTATCGCTATGTAGTGTCAAATAGATATATATGAATATATATAGCTATATATATCACAATGATACATAGACTCTCCTCATATATCTACATAACACATATACATATCATACAAACACACAGCTACATTTATATATACATCCCTGATAATTACACAGTGCAGTGGTGCAGCGGTAGCATTGTTGCCTCACAGCAAGAGGTTCTACTGTTTGATTCTCAGCTGGGGTTCTTTCTGTGGGAAGTCTGCATGTCCTCCTTGCATTCATGTGGGTTTCCTCCAGGTGCTCCCATTTCCTTCCATATTACAAAGACATGCATCTGGAACATTTCTCCCCGGGCCTCCACTGAAAATTGGCTTCGTTCCAAGTCGGAATTTCCCGGTTAACAAATGTTAAATAAAAATAAATAAAAATAAAAATAAATATGTGTGTGGATGTCTGTATTGTCCTATGTACACTAATAATAGTAAATATGAACTATCACACATCCATACTGTTGCTCAAAGGATCCAAATTCAAGGTGCAACAGTACATAATCCACTTACCTACAGACCCCTGTGCCTGCAGGATGTCACAATGTAGAGAGACTCAGGTGATCAGGTGGTGTAATGTATAATGTTATTGATGCATGCATGGACAGGGCACATTGTATTTGCCCAAAGGATTTGCCTATCTAACTGCAAGCAGCCACATATGGCCATACTGGTAACTGTACACTAGGACAATAACAGTTATCCCATTGCTATAGATGAAGATAACAGTATGAAGCAATATCAGTCTGCAGGCCACAGATTCTGTTCGACACAAGCCTAGTTTGTCTAATGCACAAGTACTGTGCCTGCGGTCACATATACAACAGACTCAACCTGTGGTGAGTGCGATAAGTACAGTGATCTATAGCGAATATCTCACTGCACGCTACTTGGTGTGTGTGTGTGTGTGTGTGTGTGTGTGTGTGTGTGTGTGTGTGTGTGTGTGTGTATGTGTGTGTGCGTGTGTGCATGTGTGCGTGTGTCTGTGTGTGTGTATTCCCCTGCAGAACAACTAACATGCTCTCATGGGCTATCTACCTGCAATGGTTATGAACTTTTTGGCCCTGTAACTTGATACTGGCCTCCATACTGCCCTTTTCTACAAGGCCTGATGATGTCATCCAGTTTAAGTCTACCAGTTGAGAGTAGAGAATCAGACATATGCCGTGATGCATGCAACAAATACTGTGATCTGTAGTGTATAAGACTAGATAGATAGGGGTTATAATCTCACTGCAGGCTACTTTGTGTGTGTGTGTGTGTGTGTGTGTGTGTGTGTGTGTGTGTGTGTGTGTGTGTGTGTGTGTGTATCCCCCTGCAGAATAGCTGACATGCCCTCATGTGCTATCCACCTGCAATGGTTATGAGCTTTATAGCCCTGTAACTTGCTGCCTGCCTCCAATCTGCCCTCTTCTACCAGGCCTGATGATGTCATCCACCTTAAGACTACCAGCTGACAATGTACTATCAGACTTAAGCTGTGGCATGTGCGATAAATATTGTGATCCATAATGTGCAAGACTAGATAGATAGGGGTTCTAATTTCATGCCAGGCTGCTTGGTGTGTGTAGGTCCAGAGGGCATAAATATGATCACTTTAGTAACTTAGAAATAGGTACGGTTTTGCAGTATTTTATTTGTAGCCTGTGATTTGGCCCTATAAAGGACTGACCAGAAAAAGGCTTGCTTATGTCATCAAGCATATGTCCTGAACTGATAGTATTTGCAAACATGGGGTGTGTTGCAGGCATCATGTACTGTGATCTGTAGTGTGTGCAACTACATAGGTAAGTGTTCTCATCTACATACATCCAACTTGCACTACGTGTGTGCCTTGGCATGTCCTGTATGCAGTGATTGGAACTGGTGTCAGCCTCAATGTATCCATGTTTGTGTGTGAGCCTGTTAGAGCATTTGACATCATGTTATGGAACCATTGGACATTTGAACTTCACTGGCGTAATGGCCATACAGCCCTCACAATCAGAGACATCTTTATACCCATAGTTGCAGGATCAGCACATATTACCCCAGTTCAAGAGGGACACAGGCAGATGCCCTGTGTTGAAATGATGGTCGCCCATCCAATCATACAGATGGCATGTGGTGAGGTGCACTGAGATGCTCTGTGTGCCATTAGGCAGGGGTCTGTTTCAAGAGTGTGTGTGTAAGACTGCTAGACAAATCTCTCCCACAAGCATGTAGCATGAACATCACATATGAGGTTAATGTTCTTACATTGAGTTATCCATCTACTATTCCACCTACAGATAGGCAGCATATGAAATCAATCAGGGTCACACATTGCCCCATATACAAGGCACAGATCACCTCTGGGTAGTTTATATGCCACAGGTGACAATGACACTTATTGCACACAATCCCCACTGAACACATACTGAGTATGTGACATGTCCTTGTGAGGGACCATACTGCTGTGTGCAATGGGCAGTACTGCTTGGAAAGGTACAGCACCAAATGGTCATTGCACCAGATATTGGTATACTGAGGGAAGAGTACTTGGAGGTTATGAGTATGTCACTTACAGGTGACTGTGGCCTCAGCTGTGATGTATGATTCCTGCCATACCACTGTAGAGACAAGGTGATCTGTGTGCCCAGGTCTGTGTGCCCAGTTCATTCACCCCTGCGTATGTGCATCACATGTTGCGATTGATGTGCTACCTACCAGGTACAAAGGTCTAACTGATGGAAATGATACTACATATATATTTGCATGAAGTTTATGGCCATTAGTGTGTCAACAAGCATGTGTTTGCAATACCCTCTAATAGAGACATACTACAGAGACTATGAATGGTCACAATTTGCAGGCATCAGCCAATGTTGTTAGCCACAGTCATTAGTCACATGTATTGTGGATGAATGGATTCCAAGCAGCAGAGGACCCAGGACTGTGCCCTGTTGAGGACTGCTGCTTACAGATCAGCTATTGGAGGCAGATGTCCCTATGTTGTGTATTTTTGCAGCAATGGGCCATTTAGTGACCCCTACAATGACAGTATCATGGATGCCTAAGTGGGTGCTTTTTAAATGTTGCCTGAGTGGGGGAAAACTGCTTGGTTCAGTATAGGAGGTTGTATGCACTGATGTACCCTCACCCAAGTCCATGGTGAGTGCCTCAGAAATGTCCACCATGTGTAACAGTCATGCGCCCTGTCATGCATCCAAACTGTGTACAGTCAACTGTGTGTAGAGCACATATATGTGTGCTGATCAGCTCCATGATGATCACTCCTATGGGCATACAGATATGGATATTCAGACAAAGAGGTGTGCAGTTATGTTGGTCAGTGGATGCACCACCTCTGTGTAATGGTATAACAATTGCCGTTATCCACTCAGCTGGTGTGCAGCCAGTAGTGTCGGTATGATTGCAAGCATTTCCCCAAATCTTCCTTGTCAGATCACATGTGAGATGCAGCCTGGAATGTTAGCATGTGCAATAGATGCTGTGTATCTTCCAATAAGAGGCAGTTACAAACTGCTCTGTAAATATGGGAGTTTTGGGACAGTTTGCAAGAATGTCATGTGTCACATGTGGTGGGGACAAGGGAGTGTAGTTGATGCAGACAGTGTGGGTGTACAGGTTAGGTATGAGTACAGACCCATCACATGTGGCATCATGATATATGAGGTCACCAACAATCTGGGGCTGTCCTTTGAGGTCACATATGTAGTGATACTGTGCATTGTGGTTCTGCTTTGTGTGAATGGCTACTTTTGTCACTTACCATGTCTAGACAATATCACAACAACGCTATGTGCTTCTTTTACCTGAGGAGGTAGTGCCACCACGTGAGGGTAGGCACCCTCACCCCAACTGTCGCACAGCACTACCCACCTGTTATTGTACAGCTTGCTAATGGTAGTTGTCCACCAGTCAGGTTTGCTGAGCCATGATGAGCCTGTGTCATTCCAGTGACATACAGCTGAGTTCATGCAGTTGTAATTCTGTTCACATAATGCATGGGTGTAGAGTTCTGCATACTTGCCTGTCCCATCTGAAGGGGGTGGTGCAGCCATGCTATGTCAACCATCCCACAGGAGGTAACAAATGGCTATCTTGACATATATGTCTGTATTGTCTGCAAGGGGGGTACATACCAGTAGTTCTATGAAGACTGATCTGTGGCCAGATCCCACAAGGGAGGACCTCACATTGAGGGGGTTGTACTGGTCACCCATATTGGTTAAACACATGATGCACTACATTGGTTCCCCATGTGGGGTGTCACAACATTGCTGCAAGGCATTGTAGGTAAGGACTTGGACCATCCTTTGCGCAAGTGAGCCACAGCACAACTAAACAACACAGTGTGTACATATTACACTTCTCTAATGTGTTTGTTTGTGCTATGTACAGATACCTTGCACGACTCTCTTCTTGTAACATTCTGGAAGTAACTGCAATACTTATTTTCCCAGAGGACAACTAGCATGTAGTGCCAAGCAGTTTCCCCAGATCTTTGAGTCATGTCACCTGAAATACCATGATAGGAGTTAGCATCAATATGAGCACTGACACTGTTGTACACCTACTGACACTGGACAAACACTGACTTTTGCTCAAGGCCAGATCATGTCTAATGACTGTAACTGGCAGAGACCACTGACTGTTAAACTATTGTATGGATGTCGGACATGTGTCTCACTCTACCAACCATGGCCTGACAAAGTTTATGACAATATTAGGCCATCAGGCCTTGCTGGGAACTGTCTATGTCATGTATGGAGTGCTATGTCAGCTGGTGGATAGGCAAGTGTCTGACAGCCATACTCTGGGAAGATAGCATTGGGAAACCTATGCAGCAATGACACCAGTCACCAGTGGAGTTCACCATCCTCCATTATTGGCGTACCCCATCTACATATTCCTTCTCTGCAGTCACAGCCACTGTCAGTGACCTCTGACCGAGTACATTAGTAGGTGAATGCATATTGGGAGCTGTCACAAAAATCCCACACAGAACCAACATTTAAGCAGGATGGCCTAAGACACAGTCAGGTGTATTCTGAACCATTGACAAAGACTAACTGTCAACAACTGAACAATACTATCCTGTGGGAAATCATCCACCCCTGCAAAATACTGTACTGTCTGCACACCACACATAGTTGAGCCATTACACATAGAGTTATGGACACAGACAGTAATGTGGCCATTGACTCCCACTGGTCAGTAAGACATGGGGATGCATTCACTGTTGTACAACCTATACCGACAGGTTTGGGATGTAAATCCCAGACTGTCACTGCTATACTGAATATGGTTGTCATCACACCTATCATTGTGTGCAATTGTAACCTTGCTATGTCAGCACACAGGCATAACATACAACTCTAGCAGCCACACAGGTTCTATGGTACACCAATACACAGTGTAGATAACATGTCCTATGGAGTCCATGTCATGACCGTGCATGTGTAGTCTGCCTCCTAAATGCTTTGTTGGGGACATGTATAGCTCCATACAGAGAGGTGTCAGATCCCACTGTGTACCTCCCATGTATCCATGACTGGATTAACACATGTCTCACCTGTTCTACATGCCTGCTGTGGTATACATAGTGCATGTTGGAGAGACAGGTATGTAACACAGACAGTACACCCTACATGAAACAGGCCCCCCATTCATGTGAAGCATACATCTGTTGTGTCACAGCATGTGCAGGTTACAAAATGGGATGTAGAGCATGACAAACATAACTGGTGTTGGGTAACTATCTGTACTGGACAGAGGATATTTGTAGATGGGTCATCTCTGTCACCACAGCTTGTAGATGTTTGAGTTCATAAAGCCCTGATGACACTTATCAAGGGTAGCGGACCTGTTCACAGATTAGGGATCCACAAATACACTGAATGCTGCCATTATTCTTGTTAGCTTGTTACACACATATGAACTTATGGAGCCATGCACTCATAGTGCTGTACCTTGCTGAAGACATATTTCTGCTGTACTGACATGCCATCCTGTGCTGCTTTATTGCTGCTCTGCATCTTCAGGTTATCCCAATAGATGTCTGAAACAGAAACATAAACAGGTTCATGACACACCTGTCATTGTGTAACTATACAGCCATTACAACATCATACAACATAAGGTGCAGAAAAGTATTTGGTGTACTCACAAAAAATGCAAGCATACAGTATATGTCATTAATCACTACAAGCGGCAGGGCAAAACAATGTTACATTACACAAGTACATGTTAACTAATATAGTCACCCTGTGCATCAGGTACATAGCTTTATTTCTCTGCATCAATTGCGAGGATTGCAGGGATGTGGCACAGGTATCATCACTTTCACAGGGTGTTGTGTGGGGGTGCATAAGGCCTAGGCTGACCAAATGGTTGACAGTATGTGTGTAAGTCAAGAAGAAAAGCAGGGAAGATAGACCATGGAAATGTGCAGTATGTGTGTGTAGCTGACCTGCATTTGACAGTGATATTCGAGTGTGTGCATGTACATAGTCAAGCTCAGTGCTAGCCCTACATGTGTGTGTGTTGGACAGCTTTGGACTATACATGGCAGAGTTGGCAGTTCACCATCTCTGGCCCCGAACACGGGAACTGGCTCTGCCAGGAGTTGCACTGGCACCTCCATGCCCAAGGTCAGAAACGATGCTAGTACCTAATGGTGACTGCTGTCTGATGGGACTGTGTCCCCATGGGAACACCCAGGACCATGAGCTCCTGGCCTGCCACATCATGAGATGGACAGCACACTCCCCTCTGTAATGCTGGATGTACTGCCACTATGGGAGCATGATTGTGCATGGCCACGTGGACTCTCAGCAGATGAGGTTGCTAACCTGTGTCTATGAGTCCAATGCTCAGGTCCAACCACACTTTCCAGTACAGACAATGTGTGGTCCAAGACAGACAATCTCTCAACCCATCTTCTGTTCACTGCATCAGTGAACCAATCCAGGGTGCTGTCAATGTGGTGGAGGCAATCATGGATGTCAGACTGTGCTGCATCCATAACCTTAAGCATAAGTCTGCTGTTCCATTCAGAACATGCCTGTGCCTCCATGATGGCCTGAAGCATGTACTGAGTGACCTGTGATGTGACACCTGCAAAAGGTAGTGGACAGACAGCAGGCCTCCTACAAGCACTCCTGTCAATCCACCTGTATGTGACCTCTCCTGGCTATAGCCAGTGTCTACACTTACTGGAACCATAGTTGCCACACTTTCCTGTTTAATGTCCCCACCCTCTGACTGTCCAATATCTGTGGCCTCCAGGGACTGGGTATGTGTGGGCATACTGACTGTGTGCGGTGACAATGTAGGCAGAAAAGGGATGTCTACCTTTGGGACAGATTCAGCCCCCAACACCACCACCTGTGCCTCACTGTGGCCACCATTATCATCAGAGTCCGAAGAGACACTGACATCAGGTTGTGTATGGGACAGACACCAGCCACCCCAGTCACCTGTGATAAAAAAGGAAAAAAGCAGTACATGAATACCTGCACCACTGTGTAAGAAAAATCCAGCAGTATTCATAATAACAAAAATCCACAAATAGATTAGTGGTCAAACATTTTTCTTTTCCAGTTTCATTCAAAACGGATTTCCTCAGAACAAAATACACATTCAACTCAAGACTTTTACAGCAATCACTTCAAGTAAATCAAGTAAAACTTGACCAGTAAAATTTATCTTTTTATTAATTAATAAGAAACTATACTTGATAAAACAACACATAAAAACCCAGTACACCTATCGTAGCAAATATATTGAAATACATGTTTCCCTGCCTAATTTATTTTCCTTTCAACCTTTTGTTTTTTAAAAGACATTTTAGAGTAATTGCCGCATTTAAACCAGGAGGCTTATCTGCTCTTAACTGTCACTGCCAAAGTGTTTCTTTCTGTTCAACTACACTCCTGTGATTACCCCCTCTAAAATCTTTAGGTACTTGTTCCAGAATGGAAAATAAAAGCATTCTACTCTGTGTACACATGAAATTATGTTTAAATAGGGCATAATTCTGGCCCTTAAATTTAATAGAATATAAATGCTCCTTAACAAAAGAGTGTCATGCTTACCAGGAGCAGGACTACGGCCTTGGCCAATACCTGATGGATCTGTGAAAAGTTGAGGGTGAGGTAATGTCAGTACCAATGCATGTTGCAGCACAAGAAGGAAATATGTCCATATATCTGACATTTACAGTAGCTACTGTGTTACTTGTTGTATTGGTCAGATTCTGAGAATGATAGTACAACTAAGGTTAAACCCTCCACCCAAGGAAAAAAGACCTGATACCCACATAAAAGTATGTACAGCCTGACAAACTGGCTGTTACAGTATTACAATGCTGATCACAGTAATCCTACCTGCACACCCCACTGCTGTGGAAACTGTGGTACCTACCCCTACGATGTATGGTGTGATGGATGCTTTGGAGTTGTCATGTGTGCTTACATTTGCCAGGAATTCCAAAGTGACCAAGAATGGTTGTTCTGCTGTAGGTCTTCCATGGGTGATGGCATAATCCCTGGCTACATCTCCTGCTTTTCATTGTGCAACATTGATCATGTCGATTGCATGGTGCCGAACATTTTCATATGTCCTGCCCTGATGGCCCATGCTATTCACATCATGGACAAGGTCTGTCCACAATGCAGCCTGCTGTTTTCTGGTTTGCCTTCCCCTGGACAGTAGGATGTGATGATGTTGCCTTAGTCCTTCCAATATAATGTCAATTTCTACATCAGAGAAGGGTGCATGGCATCTAGGGTACATGATTTTTGAAAGACAACAAAAGGGGAACACATTACAGGATCACATACATGGAAGTACACTATGTAGAGATACAGCAAGAACAAAATGGCTGGCACTATGCACTGCTTGCTCACACGTCATACTCCACAGTGTGCAAATAAGTGTGTGGATACAACTGCGATAGTAGCAATTCTCAGCTATTCCCATGTGTGCCATGCCAGATACGGCTGTATGAGCAGACACCCAACACTCGAGTCTACTGTGGTGTGTCCCCCTACAGGCAACCCCCTGATAATATGTTATAAGAACAGTGCCACACAAATAGCCGTGTGCTATTACAATGTGTCTATATTACAATGTTGAACATTTAGATTGTCGAATGCCTAAACGTCGACACCTAAATGTCGAACGCTGAAAATGGCGAAAGACCAATTACGCAAATTTTTTCCCTGTGAAAAAATTTGCTTGGCCAAAAAAAAAAAACTTTAAAAGCCTAACCAAGTGGGAGGCTTCACTCCCCACACCCCCCAACATGGGGGGCTGTGCCCCCCACACCCTCCTAACTAAATATACCAACTCCAAGATCACTCTATATCAGGGAAAATGGCAAATCCCTGATGACGGCCAAGCAAATTTTTTTTCTGGAAAAAAATTTACATAATTGGCAGTTCGTGGTTTTTCAGTGTTCGACATTTAGTCATCGACGTTTAGATGTTCAGCAATCTAAATATTCGACGATGTGATAGGAAACCATTACAACTACTATAAAGGGACAGTCCAACGAAACCAGTCTGCCACAATGACAAAATATAATGCACCCTTGATGTATTGTACATCCTGTGTAGGTGTAAGACAGCAGGAGGTCAATGACATGTCATTATCACAGGTCTAAGACAGGCTTAATGCTGTAATCCCTATTCCCCATACATCTATTCACCCATCTGCATCCTGTTGTACACAAAATCATACCTGATGGAGTGCAGTAATCCTTTGTTGATATATGATGATAGTAAAGTCTTCATAAAGGTGTGCTCTTTGTGAAGAAAGTCTCATACAGAATGGTTCCACATAGCCAGCTGCTTGCCTTTTAAACATGCTTCTCATCAGCAGGTGATTGTCTCTAAACCAACCTGTGAGTCTGAAATGCTAATTTCAGCCAACACAGCTGAATTGTGCTATCATCGGCCAATGATATGGAACCACTGTACAATATATAAGGCCTTCATGTAGATTAGGGCCCCTTTCTGATATGTACTGCTGGACATTACTGGGGTGAGGAGATTACGTTATTGCAGAGGGTAGGTCTGAAGCAGAAACCTTTATATAGAGGTGTGCATGCTACAGGCTACAGCTGCTGCTGTAGAACAGACATAGGCAGATACTGTGAACACATTGGAGGACAACAAGCTGTAGGAGTAACTATGTGAGCTGTGTGAGCTGTGTTGTAGAGGCAGAGTCAGAGTGAGGCTATCTTTTCCACTCCAATTAAGGCATGTGTTTAAGGTAAGTATTTTAGGCAATGGTATCACTAACAGAGTTCTAGGCAACATGTTTGGTGTGTCCTTGAGTAAGATGGGGTATAAATATAGGAATATGCCGACCATTTGGGCAACTGCAAGGCCATGTGTTACAGTCTGGTAGCAATTTGCAGCATGTATGAGGGCAGGCCTTGTTACGAGCAGAGACTTTCCAATGTGTATGTTACCTGTGCAGCTGTGATAATCTACACAGTGACTTTGTAAGGATTGTGTGGTGCACTCTGATATTAGTGGCCCTCATTTGCTGTACCTGCATTGACATTCTCTGTGAATGCATATTAATGCATGACATTACACTGCATTGACATTCTCTGTGAATGCATATTAATGCATGACATTACACTGCATTCATCATATAGTTTTGCTATAGGGATATGTGAAGTGTGTTTCTACCTGCAGGCCTGTGACTTCCATCTGTGAAAACAGGCGTCATTTGAAATGCATTGTGTGGATAAAGAGTGCATGACTCAGTCAGTAATTACTGCTTTCACAATACTGCATATTAACTTCTATATACCAATGGATTTGAACCCAGGACTGTATGTGGCAGAATGTACTGTTTGCAAGACGGTTAACAGACTGAGCTACTGATTCACTGCTACAGCTGACATATTTGCAAGATATATGTAAACACATACAGGCTGTGACATACATTTTCTACATCCATCAGTATGTGCATGGCTTTATATGGATGTATGTGTGACCAGGGTCCCAATTGAACATGTATTTTGACATTAACACCTTAGCAGGTGTATTTCTACATGTACCTGCTATCACAGGCCTCACCTATATCCATTATTATGCCTTTGGCTTTCTAGTGGTGTACTTTGCACCAGAGTCGAAGTTATAGTCCCATTTCTTTCATTAATTTTTAATGTATTGAGACATGCTTAATGACTGTAACTGGCAATTACTATGCTTTGTTTAAACTACCTGTTTTATTTAAGAGTTGTGTGGCCTGGCAGGTTAATGCAGTGGTCTGCATGTGCAATGGTCTCAGGTTCAAAACATAAGACAGGTGGGCTTATTTTTAAGTGTGTATTGCAAGTTTAAAAACACATATAGTCAATATAACTCTATTTAACTGAGCTTAGCAAAGCTGTGCGATGTGGTGTGACACACAGCACCGTGCTAAAAAATATAAATAAAAGAAAAATGGGGAGATAGGAAAGTGGTGAAATGAGGTGCAAGCAGAGAGAAAAGTGTAGTGAAAGGCAGGTAGGGATGTCAGGAAGGGTGTAGGGAAGAACTATAGCTATCCATTTCTTGTCAAGCAACAACTTTGCACTTTGACAGAATTTGTACATGACTTTGAACGCTCAACTCCAGAAAGAGGGGTGAGGACAACATAACTTAATTGTCAGGCCAAATGGATCAAATTAAGTGTATCTGGTGGACATATGTGCGAAATGGAGAGCCAAGTATGGGACAATATTTTTTTGGGCGGACAGGTGTCCATTTATTTTTTAAGGTGAGAGTGGAACGTTGGGAAAAGGATATAGGTACATGTGGGAGAGGTAAGTTGGGTAGGTGAGGATGTATTTGCACACAGATAAGACAGACAAGACAGCATACAGGGGCAGTGTGTGACTCATGAGGGGGGTGAACACCTTGCATAGGAAGGGTGTTGTGGAATCCAAGTCCCCATATGCCTCCAAACAGCAGTAGCATTACTCACATCCCCACCCATGGGACTGTCGGCACTGCTCATTCATTGCCCTGGGGGTGACAGTGTTGGAGGCTGGTCAACAGGGAGAGGCTGCTCCACCAGATCGGCCAGCATTCCTTCAGTCCAGAGCAGGCAGAGGTCAAACCCATGGTAGAATAGCCTGCACACCAAGACTGACAGCTCATCCCAGGTGGCAACTCCCCCTACCACCGCTATCATAGGGGTGCCCGTCCCTGTCCTGTGGGACGGTACTACCCCACTCCACAAATAGTGCAGGGACAGCAAAGGGGGCACCAGTCTTGGTCCCAGATGTGCTGAAACCTGGTGCCATGGCTGGTTGAGGCAAAGTAGGCAGATCAGCCAAAACCGGCCTACCTTGACATGCTGTGATAAATGAGGTATAGCAACAAATTAAGGTTAGTAATAATCAAACCATTGTTAGTATTAACAGAATGGAACATAATTTTAATTAATCCAAATACATATTAATGTATATTATGCATAACATAACCATAAATAACGCAACACTCAGTATATTAACAGCATGCCGGTAAAAATGAAGCATATGGCCTCCAAACCAGTTAGTTTAACAAAATATGTTAATATTGAATCATAATAATAAATAAATTAAGATAAGTTGTGAGGAGAGAGAGAGAGAGAGAGAGAGAGAGATAGACACTTCATTACTGACAATGCAGACTATATCCCTGAAAATTCTGATAATAAATACCCTGCAGGCATATAGTATCAGTTTTCAGTACAGTGACCGCAATTCTCCTGTAGCTGATGTAGCATGCACATACATCTGAAGCTGTCAGTATGGGCTGAGGAATGACAACTGCAGGTACACAACTACACAGAACACTTTCACATAATGTGGACTTCTATAACTACCAAGTGTTCTGTAAGTGGATTTGGTAAAACATTGCATTCCAGGTAATCATTTTTCTAGTAATCCTGTGACAGACGGATTAGATAGTTTTAATTACATTACAAGAAACTGTGACACTTGAGAGGCATGTTTGTGTACAGTACATAAACTAGACAGCTGTCGTGCTTTAGTTGGCAGGCATGGAAATAGACCCAATAGCTGTGACTGCAGGGGACAGCTGCAAAAAATGTAACATTGACTGCAGCAGCTTAGTACAGACATGCAAGAAATACAACCTTTCTGGAAATATGTAGACAGATGTATTTAGGAAGTAACAATATTGCTTAATACTTTATTGGTATTGCTGATAAGTGTCTGTGGAATGATAGCACAATCATATATGCTCATAACATGGGCTACCTCAACCATATACATTTGTTCCTGGAGTGGGAGAAAGAGAGAGCCATTATGTGACTGAATTTGTTTTACATTCTAGAAATATTACAGTGCTATACTCAACTGCAGTGACAGTAGAACACACATGCATGGAATACAGCCATACTGCATTTATTAAAACAGATTTCTGCAGGAATCAACAATGCTGCTTAACACTTTATTGGTATTGCTGATAAAAGTCTGTGAAGTCCACACAATGTCTGCCCATAGAGTAGGCTACCTCACCCATGCACCTTTAGTGTCTGAAGTAGGAGGAACAGAGAGATTATGTGACCAGTATTGGCTGGGAGACAGCCTTGGAAAGTACTATGAGTTAAATACAGTTTGCAGGCCATTCATTTTACATTCTACAGTTTTTACAGTGTTACACCTGACTGCAGCAAACTTACTATAGACAAGCAATGCATACAGCTCTACTGCAATGGTTATGACAACATAATCCTGTTGTATACCATTCTGCTTACTGTTATTGGTATTGTTTATTGCAATACAGTTGTTATTGTTTATTTATTGCACTACAGTTCTACTTGCCCTTTAATTGAACTACATTTTTTGTATATACTTTATTGCAGTACATGCTTTACTCTTTCTTGCATATTGCACTACAGTTAGCATAATAAATCCATGCATACCACACTCATGGCACAACCTGGCCAGGTGCCCATCCTGGGACTTGACATTGCGAAACCTCTCAGCTGCAGCTTTTGGCAAAGAAGCACACCATTATGCACACCAGTTTTGCAAACATTCAGCTTGCATATTGGTAAAACAGTGGAAAACATACTTACATATTTATGGGGGATTCCCAGCTCTGGCTTCTTGGACCCAGGTGTTTAAAGTTCACCTCTTTCTCCTCTTCAGGTCATCATAATGGTGATGACACTGCTTATCTGTGTGGGGGATACCAGAAACAGTGCTGAGTTCCCTGGCCAACTGGTCCCAGGCCTCTGTCTTACACTCTAAGCCATGGAAACCACCTTGCAGCTGCCTTGGTCCATGATATTTTTACCAGGAATGCAACAAAAACCCTGGACACCTGAACACTCCATCTTTGTGCCCCAAAGTGTGCACCTTCGCCAGCACTGTCTGCCATATCACCAGTTGATTAGACTCCAAAGACCGTTTCTGAATTACCACCTATTGCACCTAATATAGGCTGTTTTCTCGCACTTAGACGTCATTGAGCAACATTCAAAAAAGCGATGCATCATTTAGCATCACTCAAACCAGCTAAGCAGAAGGAAAACTCACACAACTGAGGTTTTAACTAAGCTTTGCACAGCAGAAACAGAAGTAGCCATGAGTATGCTTAAGCAGTGTTCAGCACAGTGCAGAAGTGCTATATTTTACAAATGTGTTTTTAAAATTAAACATATAATAAATTAAATTACAGATATTTTATCACTGCTATGGACTTGAACCCAGGACCTACTAAGCATTAGGCTGTATCTGTGCCCATTTAGATACTTGGATATGATGAAAACTAGTATACCTTCACATATACTACTGGGCTACCTGTTAGCATTGCTAAACACTGCAGTGTACCATGCAAATGTTCTTAAACAGACCCAGACATAAATAATTAATTACATCCAGTTTCTATTTTTAGATGTTTAGCAACTGTCAGCTATGTATGTATGAGTGCTGCTTGGCTCTGCAGCACTTTGCATGCCATACAAACAGCAATAAAAAAAAAACAGAAAATAAGAAAAAAAAAAGAGGGAAAAGTCTTAAGGATTTTTTAGAAACCAAAAAATGTAATACTCCTATTGCTTATAATGGGATGTCAAAATGCGAAAACTGCAGTTATTGTAAGTTTTTGGTACTGGGGAACAAAATAGTAGTAAAGGCTCTGGACTATTATAATCAAGGGGAATTACAATTACAAGTCTAAATTCATTGTGTATCTAGTATTATGTAATTCTTGCGATGGATTTTACATAGGAAGAACTATACATAGCTTCCATCGCAGAATTTATGAGCACCTGAAGGCAGTTGAAAAACTGGATGTAACTAATGCCCTAGCAAGACATGTTGTTAACTGTTATAACAAAGTGAAAGTGGGTTTTAGTTTTACTGTTATTTACCAAGTTTTAAATGCAGACAAGAGATGGGATGCAGAAGTGGATTTAAACTGGAATGAATATGCTTGGCATGTGAGGCTAAACACAGGTGCAGATCTAGGTATGAATGATATGGAAAACTTTAAAGCAGTGTTATGTAAGAAAGGGTTAAAACACTGCTAATGTTTTGGGTCATGTGACTTGAGCAAACTATAAATGTGAATTTTGTATGTGTGACAACCAGGTCTGAAGAAGTTCTTTGTGAATGAAAGCACTTACCAGTTGTTTTTTTTTAAATAAATATTGAGTGTTTTATTGTCATTCGAACTGCATTTTTGTATTTATTACAATTATGATAATTAATGACATCCGGTTTCTATTTTTAGATGCCTGGCAGATCTCAGCTGTCTGTATGTGAGCACAGCTTGGCATTTAATGTGCTCCACACTGCGCCACATAAACATACAAAAATGAGGAAAAAAAATAAAATAAATTACACATTTGAACCAATTCACAGCATTTCAACAGTAGTGGGGAACAGTATGGGAAGCCTCACCCTGTACGCATCGACAACCATGAGTAATCTCTACACTTCTCCCTACACTGATTCAGTATGCCTGTTTCTATGCTCTCCCTCGGCAGTGTGCCATCATTAATATGCAAGGCCCGCTGCCAAGGGGTGACCATGGCTATGTACACAGATACATTCCATGTAGGGTCTACATGGTGCCTACGTGGATTTTATTAAATCCTGGGGCATGTTTTTTCCTAAAAAAATATGCTAACTGTGCACAGTAATTTGCCATAGCACAGCACTTCTTTATTTCAGGATGAAAAAGAAACATTCCAAGAAAAAAAGTCCTTAAAGTGAGCTTCTCTGACACAGAAGTGTTTTGCTCTTAGGAGAATGTACAAAAAGTATATTTTGAAAACATTATGGTGCATTTTATGTTAAATTAACTAACTAAGAAAATGAACAGTACATTTGACACTGTTAATATTTTAAATCTACTGTTCAGAAAAAAAGGATAATGGAGTCGATAAGTTTTCCTAAATGCAAAGGTCACAAAATCAAGCAGTCTGTATAATTTGCTTATCATAAATAATAATTCATGTTTTTTTTAATTGATGTAAACAAAATAATTAGTTCTTACATTCACTCCACTGGTTATCAGCTACAAAAAAAAAAAAAAAATCAGGGCAGTCAAATCTCTAGCCCATAAGAAAACATATTGTAAAGTATCAAGTTTTGTGGAACTGTAATTCCACTACCTTCATCATCCCAGTCTTCTGGTCTTTAAACAAGACAACAAAGAAAGCAGTAGCATAGCTAGGGTGGGGTGAGTTGGGCAACTGCCCCAGTTGCAAAGTGCTGGCGGAGATAATCAGCCGATGCCAATATTTAATGCATTACTGGCTATTAAAAGCTGGTATTGCATTTGCAGTAAAATCTGAGTGCTGAAGCACTCTGTACATGATCTAAACTGTAGCAACTGCTTGCTAAGTGAACAGTTAGCTAAACTTTAAAATTTAGAAAAAAAAAATATATATATATTTTTTTTTATTAAAATCTCAATGTTGCCTCGCTTGGTGTAGACAGGGTATAAACTGTAGCAGCTGTTTGTTTCACTTATAGCATGCAGTTTTCTACAATTTAAAACAAGATTTTTTAATTAAAACTTGAGTACCTTAGCACTCTGTGTAGACAAGGTATAAACTATAGCAATGGTTAGCTACATTTGTAGCAAGCAGTCTGCTACACTTTACAAGAACAACTGGCTATTTATTTATTTAGTTAGTTAATAAAAGGGAGCAGAGTCAGGGAAGAACACAGAAACAGGACCTGAATGGCTGGGCAAGAGGGAGGCTAGCATGTTGTGCATCTTGTCACCTAGTTGGTATGGCAATCAAAAGAATGTCCATTTCTTTTTGTCTTCAATGGAAGAGCTTGGGGGTGAGACATGGATCAGTAATAGGCAGATTGGTATAGTGGCTTAATACAGATACAGTAAAATATATTTTTTCTTTTTTTTTTTTTCTCTTCACTTGAAGAGCTGACGGGGTGGAGTGTTGGTTCATGTTACTTGCACAGGGTGCTGGCTGAGCCAGCTATGCTTCTGAAAGAAAGAGAAGGTAAAACAACACTTTGTCTTTGGGACCTTTAAATTCTGTCAAAAGGCTTTGCCAAAAGACTATTGAAAATATCAGCAAATCCACACAGCTCAGAAATAAAATTCACTTTACTTAGTGATGAAATAGTTTTGCTTGAGACTTGTTTCTGTTTTACAGAATTTGCATAAACAAAGAAGTTTTTTTTCCTAAGCTACCTAATTCTAATTGTCATGACCTAAAGCACAATGATTGAGTATATGTTAAATCATTGCAGTAAACTAAACTCTGATTAGTAGTCCCACTGTTGTTCATTGTACTGGCCTACCCACATAGATACATCCACCATGTTGATTGAGTAATGACTGCAGAAGCTGAAGAACCACCGTTTACCCATAGCCCTACCACCTCAGAAGATAGGACAAATGATGCAAAGACTGCATTATGGGTATCCTGTTATTATTTACCACTCATTTCAACCTGTGCTTGTTTGGCACCAAAATCCAACATTCTTCTGGAAATAAAAAAAACAGGCAGTAACTGTATATGTGGCATCTGTTATCTAAGTGGTTATCTGCCAACTGCTTGTTATGAGCTTCAAATACTTCCAGTACTGGAGTGATCCTAGATAAATTAAATAAATCTCAGAAGATTTAATTAGACTGCCCAAGAATGTTCATTTTGTGAGATCAAAAAGACTTTGTATTTCAATGTGAAATCCAGCTGTAAACCTTTGTGCATCCTTAGATGGAAGTATCAAAGCAATCATTAATTAAAAGCAATTGTATTTTTACAAGGGAATTTTAAAGTTATAGATTTACTCAATATATAATCCATTAAATTCTACGGAATTAACATTCAATTTAAAACTTGCATTATTTTTGGTTAGAATGATGCTATTAAACACCTAGAACTATATTTCATATGCAAAGACAGAGCTTATATATGGTAAATGAGACTACAATAATAAACAATACATCTTTGGCATATATTTTGAGCTATTATGTATTTAACTACACTATCAAAAGAAGGAGTTAAAGTTGTGAAACAAAAGGGATGACTTGTTATGAATAATATAGACCATTGTAATAATGGAATAGTAAATGCAATATTAGAACTGCAAAATAAAACTGACTACACTTTTAAAAAATCTAAGACCGATTACTATTAAAATTACAATAATGTGAGCAGTGTTTTTTTTTTTTTTTTTTGCCAAAAAGAAAATGACATTCCCCAGGATTCAGCAAGCTCTGCTCAGTGTGCAGGAATAGTGCAAAAGCTGCTGGAGGCAATATGGCCACCAAGAGATCCAGGAACAAGCTCCCAGGACGTGCATGAGCGCCCCTGCACTATTCCTGCATGGACACAGCTCCTGTATGCTAATTACCCCATTTCCAGGTGAAAACCATGCAAATGAGATGAATTAGTGATCCAAGAAGCAGGCAGCCATCTGTGCAGGATTAGTAAATGAGTACATTTCTGCAGACTATAAAACTGAGCCATAACAGCTCCATATAAAGGGTGTATATAATGTGGAAGGCATGCCAATGACCAAATATGTGGCCACTGGCATGGGAAATAGTTTCAAAATAACAAAAAAATAACTTTTATTTTTTTTGGCCGTTTAAGTGTAGGGCAGCAGTGGGCAAACTGGATTGGCCCAAAAATAAAAATAAAACCTTGAAAAAACTTTGTAGGCAAAATCACAAGTTTGCCATTATAGTCAATGGCAGGTAGAAGACAAGAAGGCCGCTGAATAGTGGTTGCTAAGGGGGAAGGCTCAGTGTTAGAAATGTAACTAGGCATTAGCAGTCAGTTCTATGCAAATGAGGGGAATGATACAGAATCACAGATTTCCCCTCATTGTTAGCCAGCACCCAACCGTGTAGGTGCAGGGAAACCATGGTGCAAGCCTAAGAGTTAGCTGACATCATATAGGGGTGTGTCAGGCATACTGTAAGCTTATTGGAGCTCTGTGGCTTGGGTTTTCCCTTAGCTTAGCAGAGCTAAGGAAGGGGGTGTGTCTGAAACTGCCTAGCAGTATTTCCATTGCCTAAACGGGTATGCATGCCGCACACCAGGATTTAAACAACAACAAGAAAAAATTAAACTAGGAAATAGCAGCTCTGTTCACATCTGAGCACTGGGTTTGCACGGCGTGCCTTGGGGCTTAAACAGGAAGGCAATGGGAAGGGAAAACAGCAGTAGGGAGGTAATCAAGGAGAACTAGCATAGCTGGCAGGTGAAATGTATCAGAATCAGCCAATTACACAGGCAACAGCCCAGCCCAGCCCAGCATACTACTATAAACTATGCAAACATCTTTCCCTCTGTTTTTCCCCAAATTCTACACTACCAGTGTACACAAATGGGGAAATTTTACCTAACAAAAGCAACAAAATGATAGGTGCTGCTTTTGCTCTCATAAATCAACATGTGCAAGAGGCTGAGTGTGGTGAGGATGACAATGCTGATGACCAACCCACAGTGAGGAGAAGGAGAAGAGTGTACACACCCAGGATAACCTAGCAGGGGCTACATCAGCTGGAGATAGTGTAGCACTATAGGGTGGACAGGGACCTCCTACATCAAATTGTTGAGCTGTGCTGGCCACGCCTCACACACAGAACCAACAGAGGGAACCCATCCCAGTGGATACCAAGGTATGTGTAGGCTTAAGAATACTAGCCACAGGTGCCTTACAAAGGCCAAGTGAGGACATCATGGGGATCTCACAGGCATAAACATCCAGGGTACTCCACCAGTTCCTGGATGCCATGTCAGCACATGCCGGTGAGCACATATATTTCCTAAACACCCATGAGGCGTTGACCAGCAATATGCTTCTCTTCCACCAAATAGCAGAATACCTTGAGATAGTGGGTGCTATAGACTGCACGCACATACACATCAAAGCACCACCTGGTGAGGAGGGTAGAGTCTACATAAACCGCAAGGGCTTCCCCTCCATCAACTGCCAGGTCATGTGGGATGCCCAGGGCATTATAATGAATGTGTGTGCTGGCAGCCCTAAAAGTTATCATGACTCCCATATCTGGCATATGATGCATCTGTACCAGAGATTTGCCAATGGGGACATCTCATGTGGCCACCTAGTGGAGGATGCTGGTTTTGCACTGGAGCAGTGGCTGATGACACCCATCAGAAATGCACACACACCCGAATAATTCCACAATGAGGCACACACACACAGACCAAAATCATAATAGAGCTTGTGTTTGGGATGCTTAAGTCATGGTTCCAGTGACTGGACATATCCGGTGGACCCTTGCAGTACTCACCGGCTACATGTACCCAAATTGTCATTGTATGTGGCATGCTACACAATATGATCCTGTGGGAACTGCAGCAGGAACAGCATAGGGCAGGGCCACACAGCTCCCCACCATTGCCAAGGCCAGCACAGGCACAGAGTGACTCAGAGGAAGAACAACCTGAGCCTGCCATTGTAGGCAGAAGGAGGCATGCCCAGTATGCCCAGGCCTTGGCAAAGAGGCAACACATAGCACATACACTGACATGGTAGGAACCCAGGGAATGACACCTCTCTCTGACTCACACATACAGTAAAAGGGATGCCAAACATGACACTACCTGTGCTTAACCATGTATAGGGAGTGTACTATGTGCATCCAACATAGTCAGCCCTCCAGCAGCATCCTCAATACTGGCATAGCCACAAGGTAAGTCACTCTCACTATCAATTGCTAACTGCAGTAGTATGTTCTGCTACCTGTATCTATGGTAATGATGTGAGCATGTAAGGGAATTGGGTGACTGAATGGGATGGCAGCAGATAGTAGACACCTATATCGGCAGCATGAAATCCATAACAAATACTGGTGTCAACATAGTAGGCAGTACTAGACAAGGTGACAAAACCCACTGCAGGACATGTGGTGGGCCAAATGTGTGTCCATAGGACACACACATACATGTCAGTGAGGCTCACATACCCAACAGTCACAGCCAGTAGGACAGGTGTAGATAAACACAAAGAAAGGCTGTGCTATGGCCTCTGATTGATGGCTATGGTGAACAGCCTACCTCCAGACCAACAAAGACAGAGTACAACAGGTCAGGCAGTGGGATGTTAGTTCTGAAGGTTAAGAAGTCTGAAACTGAAATGTAGGTCAGTACAACCTAAGAACTGTAGTACACTGATATGCCTCTACTCTGCATGATAGGTCAGAATACAGAATGAAATGGAAGTCAACAGAGTACCTGAAATACCAGTACAGTCATAGCAAATGTTTACAGTTGTCAGGTGTGCCCCTCCCCCACAATCCTATGTAGAAATCTAGTAACATGTACATGTGGGTATAATAACAGTGGAGCACAGATTACCTGAGCTGGCCAAAGTAGCAGGATAGTTTGTTGCATGTGTACAATATGCAGGGTTCTGTGTATTAGGTTGTCATTTGTTCTATATTGTGTGAAAGTGGTCAGCATGTAGACATGAAGGGTTGTGTCCCAGTGGCCAATGGCCAGTACTGTTGATGACAGGACCAAGTTCTCACAATTGCAGTGCCAAAAACAATGCATCCCAGCAAGACACAATCCAGCAGTAATCCATACTAATTGTTCGGATGTAATATCTTTCACCATCTGAAAGATGGACATGGCATGAATGTGGGCCCAGATATACAAACAATACACAGGTGGAAGTACCCTAGACAGAGTGTGTAGAAAATGTTACTGTAAAATGGACACAGTTTTGGAATTGTACATACAGGTCCGCAGCACATTAGTTGTCTGTGTAGTATGGAATACTGATGTAGTCTGGTCAAACACTGGCAGACCACAAAAGGCACAGGTATGAAGTATTGAGAAACCACTGATGTCCTTGCACAAGTCAGCATAAGTGGAATGCCCCACGTATATCTGACTCAGCTGCAAGTAGCTTCCATTGCACACATGCACTCGGCTCACCCCACCATCAGCCACAGGTCCCTCACAGGTCATATCCCTACTGTTGGGAATGAGTACAATATGACTCCAACCTCTGTACTGGAATAGCTACAGAATGCAGCATGCTGAAGAGGTGTCCCAATGCAGGTGTGTCCCTAGCTGTAAGCAGCACCCTGCCAGCTTCCACACCAATGGATGAATAAGGACAGAAACTATTGACATTAACACCTTGCATACCTACCCTGTCACCCCAGGGGAATACAGTGGCTTGCATCCTGGGACTGTAGGAGTGACACAATGCACCGACCTGCTACAGATCACCTGCATTGCTACCAAATGCCCTACAGTCATCTGTCAAAGGTCTGTGCCTCACCCATACCACCAATGTATGTTATCTCCTGGACTCCCAAATAACGACATAACACAGTCCAAAGAACACAAATTCAAGGCCATGTTGTCAAATCCCAGTAGCATATCCATCATGTCCTATTGCATGAACTGTGGATAAACCCCTAAATACTGCTGGGATGAAGTGATAACTATAGGGATACTTGTCATGTATCATTTGCATAATGTTCAGAAGACGATAGAATAACAGAGGGGGGAAAGAAGCATGGACACCATGGAGTGTGTGAAGTCTGAAACTTAGATGTGTGCACATACTATCCCTGTCTGCAAACAGGAATGGGGGCTACAAACCTGCTCATAAACCACAATGTGAAGGGGTAAGGACCAGAAATATGAGCCCTGCCTCTGGGTAACCTGTGTGAATCTGAACAGCTGTGAGGTATGGCCACAGCAGGATATGGCCATTCTGTCACATCAATAGATGTACAAGCAAGGAATCCGCAGCCACCACAGTACCAAGGTGCTGAACAATTTACACAGACCCATCAGCAAGTGTCTGTAGCTCCCCCCTCCAGAATGGCATGATTGTGCAAGAATATGTAGGCTGCAAACCACAATACTGGACACAGCTCCATTCATCTTGTGTTCCCCAGGAAATTACTACAAACAAATATGTATACCTGTCAATAGTTGATGACATAAAACATCATAGTGTAAAACAGTACAGATGTATGAATATCTCTGCTAACATCAAAACCATGTAACAGCAGCAGCACAGACAATTAGTTACAGTATCCCACTTTCCTTTGCCCATTGTGACCCCATATTGTCAACTGATCCACAGATATCCTGCAGAAACAGGTTGCTAGCTGTAGGTGTAGAACACAAATGCCTGCACTGGAGTACAACCTACCTGGAATTAATTCACACATTCAGTACAGAAGGTCATACTGGGCATGCTCCCGCAGTTAGAGAAACAAAAACCATGTCTGACAACAAAATACTGAAAGGTCAAACTGGGCATGCTCCCACGCTTACAGAAATGATGCCCATGTCTGGTAACAACAGTGGACTATACATATCTGTCAGTCGCAGATGTCTGTGCACACACTCCACATTGCACACCAGTCATGCTTTGCACACAAATTGGATAGGAATACACACATATATCCAAGGACAACACACTATAATAGGTAAAACATACACATATATAGATGTGGGGAAGAGAGTGACAGATAGTGACAAAGAGCTTCCCATCATGAGGCCTGTCCCACCCAGCACACATCCAATTGGCCAATACCAATGATGTGCAAATGTATATCACTGTCGACACTTGCTTATGCTATCCCTCAGCACTATAGTGTTTGTGGTGCTTGTGATAACTGTGTAACATGACAGTACAAGTCATTATTCATCTAGCAGTTGTATACATGGTCCTGTCAAATGTAAACCTGTGTGTGACTGAATGTTGTGTGTGTGCTTCCAGACGAATGGTTTATGGCCCATTCACACACACTGCACTCCCCATTGCCCTACTTTAGCTAGCCTGCTGAGGTCATTCACCTTGAAATACATCTTTGGAGAAGGGCTAGCCCTATAAGCTCTATGGTACGTGCTATAACTGTGTAATGCTATAGTGTGATGTATTAATTAGGTAGGAGTTCTAATCCCAGACATGGAAATGTGTGTGTGTGTGTGTGTGTGTGTGTGTGTGTGTGTGTGTGTGTGTGTGTGTGTGTGTGCGTGTATGTGTGTATGTAGGGCTCAATGCTTTTGAGTTCAGTCACAGTCATTACATTTTCCATTGCCCTACTTTGTATGTGTGTGTGTGTGTAGGGATCAATGCTTTTGAGTTCAGTCACAGTCGTTACACTTTCCAATGCCCTACTTTGGCAAACCTGATGATGTCATTCACCTTGAAATACACCTTTGGAGAAGGGCTAGCCCTATAAGCTCCTTGGTGCATGCTGTAACTGCGTAATGCTATAGTGTGACTACTAGTTAGGTAGGAGTTCTAATCCCACACATAGCAACTTTGAAACTGTGTATGTGTGTTTGTGTGTGTGTAGGAATCAATGCTTTTGAGGCCAGTTACAGTCACTACACTTTCCATTGCTCTAAGTTGGCAAGCCTGCTGATATCATTCACTCATTCACCTTGAAATACATCTTTGGGGAAGGACTAGCCCTTTAAGCTTTGTAGCGTGTGCTGTAACTGTGTAATGCTATAGTGTGATCTACTAGTTAGGTAGGAGTTGTAATCCCAGACATGACAACTGTGAGACTCTGTGTGTGTGTGTGTGTGTGTGTGTGTGTGTGTGTGTGTGTGTGTGTGTGTGTGTGTGTGTGGATCGATGCTTTTGAGGCCAGTTACAGTCACTACACTTTCCATTGCCCTATTTTGGCAAGCCTGCTGATGTCATTCACCTTGAAATACAACTTTGGGGAAGCACTAATCTTAGAAGCTCTGTGGCGCATGCTATAACTGCCTAATGCTATAGTGCAATGTACTAGTTAGGTAGAAGTTCTAATACCAGCGATGGCAACTGTGAGACTCTTGTGTTTGTGTGTAGGGAACAATGCTTTTGAAGCCAGTCACAGTCACTACACTTTCCATTGCCATACTTTGGCAAGCCTACTGATATATACACCTTTGGAGAAGGACTAATCCTATAAGCTCCGTGGCGCATGTGATAAATGCAGTGCACTGTAGTAACAATACATAGTTAGAGGTTTGACTCTCAGTGTTTTTAAGTGTGTGTGTGTCATCAGTATCCTTTGTGGAGGTAGCTGTGATTGTGTAATAACAGAACTCGTTGTGGGGCGTGTTTTGCAAATTTCTTATATTGTGGACCTACTATATGTCACAATGTCCACCTTACAAGGACAACAGATGTCAAACAGCAGAGAGGCTGGTGTAGACAATCTATACCCCTACATGTGACATTATGGATTGGTGAACAATATAGGCAACCCTTGTATTACCCAGAGAACACTCTCCACCTTTGTCTCATACACAAACACACTTGGCTAGGCAACCACTGTATTGGTAGTTCCCTGCATATTGCCCACAGATAGTAACCATGGTGTGATTGTAGGGGACTACAGAGGATATGGCACCCTGTTCCATTCTTGCAATAGGCAAATAATTGCTTACAGTGGTCCTTTACAGTTGTTGCAGGTGTCCAGTGGGAAACATAGCAGAGTCAGCAAATGTAACCCACAAAGGAAATGCCATGCCTTTTACACATGCCTTGTATGGACAAATGCCACTAACTCCACTGAACACCTGTATCATGCTGTCAGTGTAGGTGCAGGCACAACCTCAGTTCCATAGCCAGTTCTCACAACATGTGGTCAGGAATGCCACATCAGATGATAACAATCTGTCCATACAGCATGCCCCAGACACTCCAGGTATACTTCCACATGTCACAGAACATGCATGTGGGACATGTGCACAACCCAGACACCGCCCATGTTATGAAATATAGAACACATACATGGCAAGCATTGCACAGCACTGGCCACCCGCAATAGTAACCCAGATGAGTGGATGGTGAATGCAATACCCATATGTGTGGGCCAATCCAGGGACTACACTCCTGAACTAGACTGCAGACCATTGTCATGTGGCCTGATGCTAAGGTATACCCTTTGTCTACCCTTGTACAGCCTTCTGGCGCAGTCAACTACTACACGCCTGTGAAGCAATGAACCCATGCATGTCAGTACTGGCAAATCTGTGTCTGTGTGTGTGGAGATTAATAATTTGAAAGCCATTCACACTCACTACACCTCCCATTGCCCTACTGTAGCATGTCTTCTGATGTCAGTCACCTTGACATACCCTTTTCCCATATATCAGCCTGATAATCTCTATGGTGCATGTGATACCTGCGTAATACTGTGGTGTAGCAAACTAGTTAGGAATTCTAATCCTGACCCTGCCAACTGTGATAATGTGTGTGAGTCCCTGACAGAGTGTGTTTGTGCCTTTCTTGACACCTGCTTTTGTGGACAGGCACCTGTACTATATAGTTTCATACATTCATAGGTAGGTACTAGGCTATCTGCCTGAAGGCATTTATAAGCCTAGCCAGAATGTGTTGGCCTTCACCGCCCCCTTAGATTAGTTCCCGGTGCCTCTGTCCAGCAGAGCCACTGAAGTGATCCCCGGGGTAAATTTTGTTTCCCATCCACTTGTCAAGGTTTCTTTTGAAGAGTGTTAGTGAGGAGCTCTGCCTAATGTAGATTGGAATATTGTTCCAAAGTATGGGAAGTCTCTGGGACAGGAATCTATCCTTCCAGCATGTCCTATTTATTGTGATGAGGTTTAGATCCCTGGAGCATGTGGCTTGAGGGGATAAGGTTCTTTAGGTGGAGCATGTCCATTAGTTCTGGGTTGGACGTGGCCTTGTATGTCAGGCAGAGATCACCTTTGAGTAGACGGTATGCAACCGAGTACAGCTGGAGTTTCTTCAGTCAAGCTGCATAGGGCATCTGTTTGAGGCCAGTGATACTCTTGGTGAGGTACGTCTGTGGTCTTTCCAGCTGCTGCTGCAGGTGTCTTGTAAGGTACATCCAAAATATGATTGGTCTGATGAGTGATGAGTAGAGGGGCACAATGACCTCTTTTGATCTGGATGTGAAGCCTTTTGTGATTAGGTGGGCCACGTAGAAGGATTTTCTAACCACTTTGGAAATGTGATTATCAAAGGTGAGATTACTATCTACTTGGGTCCCCAGATCTCTTATTACATCTTCCGTATTTAGGGGACTACCATCTATGTGGTAGTTTGTGGGTACTTTGTTTTTTCCAAAGGGGATGACTATGCTCTTTTTGGCATTTAGCTTGAGGTCATGATTTTGACACCAGGTATCCGTCTCAGTGAGACCCTTTTGGAGGATGTCTGTGTCATCTGGAGAGTCAATTATAGCCCCTAGTTTGCAGTCGTCTGCGAACTTGGTCAGCCATAGTCCTCTTGTGCTTGCTTGTACCTCCGAGAAGTATATGCCGAAAAGCAGGGGTCCTAGGATTGAGCCCTGGGGAATACCACTTGTAACCGGTTTAGAGTCTGACCTAGCTCTCACAACTCCCACCATATGGGTTCTGTCCATGAGCCAGTTGGCAACCCATCTTGTGATGTAGGGGTTTATGTTCAGGCTGGTGACCTTGTCTATAATACCAGAATGGGGAATGGTGTTGAAGACCTTTGCGAGGTCTAGTTAGGCTGTGTGTACCACCTTTCCCTCGTCTATAGTTTTGGTAACTGTCTCAAAGAAGTCCACCAGGTTTAGGAGGCATGATCTGCCCTTAACAAAGCTGAACTGGGTAGGGTCCAGTGTTTGGAGGTTCCCAATGTCTCTGTTAATGAGTTCCATGATAATGCACTCCATAGCCTTGCAGACCAAGCTAGTCAGGCTTACAGGGCAATAGTTCCCAGGGTCTGTTGTGGCTCCACCTTTGTGAAGCAGAATAACCATTGCTGTGCACCACTCTATGGGTATGTAGCCTGTGGAGATGCTGAGTTTGAACAGTGTGTTTAGGTGAGGAGTTACTTCATCTTTGAGCTCATGTAGAATGCAGCCTGGGGCACCATCCCGTCCCATTGATGCTGTGTTTTTGGCTTTGGTGATGGCTGTTTTAACCTGAGTGTCTGTGATTTCAGGGACTCTACATTCTTCTGGTATGGTTATGGGTCCTTTTGGGGATGAGAGGGGTGAAGTTTGCACTGAGCCTGTCTGCTGGGATTTTGGTGATATCGGTCGGTTCAGTGTATTTTGTGCCATTCTGCACTAACTCCGAGCAGATCTGAGCATTGCCACTTAGAATCTTGACATAGCTAAAGAATGCCTTGTGGTTATCTTTGGAGTCCTTGGCAATTTTTCTTTCAAAGCTCACCTTGGATGATTTTATGAGGGATCATAGTTTCTTGCTGATACTGATCAGGGATGTCTTCCCTTCTTGGGATTTTACTCTTTTCTGTACTAGTTTCCATCTTCTATTGTATAGCTTGTTTATGGCAGGAGTCCACCAGACTGGTTTCCTTTTCTTGGAGGAGTGAGTCTTGGTTTTGCTTGGGATGGCATGATCCATGCATTCTAGTAGGTGCCCACAGAATGCATTAGTAAAGTATTTTGCAGCTTGGACAGCATTATCCTTCACCATGGGGGCTTTGAAACTTTCCACCTGGTCTTAAGTAACATGAAGTTTGCTTTTGAAAAGTTTTTCATGGTGGTTTTCTTGTCTGGGGGTGGGGGCAGAATGTGGATATCCAAAGTGATTTGTTTATGGTCAGATCTAACCAGTGAGGGGTTGACCTCTGGTGTGGAACACCGGTCTCCCATGTTGGTGATGACCAGGTCCAATATGTTGTCTCCTCTGGTTGGAGTGTTGACCAGTTGAATCAGGGCATTTGAGTTTATAAATTCTAGGAAATATTGGGCAAGGGAGTTAGTACTTGAGTAGTTCACCCAGGTAAAGTTTGGGTAATTGAAATCACCCAATACACTTACCTTATCCCTCCTTTATCACTGTTGCTGATGTCACTCACCTTCAAAGATACCTTTGGACAGCTCTCCAACATGTAAGCTCTGTGGTGCATGCAATAACTACATAAAAATGTAATAGTAATACATAGTCAGGCAGAGGTTTGAAACACCATACTGGTAAGTGTGTGACACAAACATGCTTAGCTCTTACTCTCCTACTCCTTCCATTCTTACTTTGGTTTTGTCCATCTCTATCACTCCCTCTATGTTGGATGTAGAAAACTACATCTGCTTTGCTTAGGCAGCAGCTTGTGTTTTGTAAGTGATGCTGATGGCCTGTGCATGAATTGCAGTCCCCCACTAGCTGATTGCATGTGGAACAGCTGTGGTATCATTTCCATAGCCAATTGCATGGAAACACACTCCTATAAATATGAACATCATGTGGGTTGGTGCCCTTTTTATTCACTGTGAGCAGGACTTCAGTTTGGTGTTTGGCAAACAGCATCACAGAGGGTAGTGGGAACAGTGGAGACAGGCCAACAAAGAGGAGGGGGATGTTCCAGACCTGAGGAAAGAATGTAAGTCTTGATCTTCTACATTTGAAGTAATGTCGGTTTAACAGGGTTTGTGTGGATATGGCTGGCCTACATTATTTAATATCTGTCATGACAGTGTTATGTGGTTAAAGAAACTCTCACCTGTAGGGGTATCTGCAGACTGTCCAGTGTTTGGAGTCTTACAGGTGTTGTGTTACTCACACATGTCCTATCTTTAGAAATGCAGTAGCATACTCCGAGGATTGCAGTCAGTACATGGTAACAGCCATGTGAGTTACTGACTTCGTATCCCTCAGAAGACATATGTCAAAAAAAAAAAAAAAAAACACGAACCAGTGACCCAATAAAATTCAGATAGATTTTATTAACTCTCTGATGTCTCAGCTATAGTGCCTTCAAGGTGAATACACACTGAATAAAACACTCAACATAAATACTACCTCCAATTATCCAGTTTATACTCAATTAAAAAAATCACATTCAAGTTAAAGGAGAAACCTCCAATTAAGTTAAGAATTCATACCCTTCGGTATTAAAGTATCAAATTTAAGAATATAGATGGCTTCTTTATATAAAAGTCTGTCCCTAAAACAGGTATCAGAAGAATCGCATTCTATTTTTTCCACTTTTTCTAAAATAGTCCCCGGTAAACCCACCGATGAACCCTGATGTGCTTGGTAAAAGTGAACTGCCACAGAACTAGTGTCTTTAAAATTTTCTGTATCTCTCATATGTTCTAATAATCTCACTTTAAAGGCCCTTTCAGACTGACCAATGTAAAACTTATTACATGGACATTTGAGGGCATAAATTATGCCAACAGTATCATATCTAAAGAAATCTTTCACTACAAATTTTTGTCCATTAATATTTCCAAAACTACTAACAATATGCTTGCATGCCTTATATTTACCACATACAAGAGTAATAGTATCCAGTCTCATATTATATACACTCACAAGAGGCATTATAAATTTCCCTTTGACTAATTTTTTTTTAAACTCTTCCCTACCCTAAAAGAAAATTTTAGCCTCTCATGTAACCATAACTGGGAATCTCTATTGGTTTGCATATACTGCCAATAATATTTCACCAAGTCCATTAGAATTTCACTAAAACAGCTATAGATGTTTACAAAGTAAATCTCAGTCTGGCTTCCATTCAATGTAGGGTCAACTCTATTACATCTAAAATAATATTCCCTCTCTCTATTTTGTACCCAGGTAATAGCTCTATTAATAACAGAGCAGTTATATCCCCTAGCCTCAAACATAGAACAAGTGGTCAAATTTTCATCCTTGAGTTCTATGGGGTCATTACACAACCTAATAATCCACACCATTTCCCCATAGGGCAGGGCTTCAATCGTGTGGGGGGTTTGACAACTTGAAGCATTTTAATATTGATTACTTCCATCAAATTTTCTATGTAGTTTAGTATGTAGTCCATTCAATCCAAAAATATCCAATTCAGCATCCAAAAAGGAAACTATTTTACCTCTTTGTATAACATCAAATGATAAATTAAATCTGTTGGACTGTATATGCTCTATACATTTATCCTCCCTTTCTTCTCCCCCTCACATAAAAAAAATAAGTCATCAATAAACTGAGCATAATACTTAGCATGATGAATATAAAATGAAGATCTATATTTATACTCATATTCAAACAACCCCACACTGAGGTTGGCATATGAGGGAGCAAATGCTGCCCCCATAGCCGTACCATGTTTCTGTTGGTAAATTTCCCCATTAAACTCAAAAAAAAAATTTTTTCAAGACAAAATAATAATTCTATAATGTATACCAAAAGCATGAGTAATATTTGTATATAAACTCTGGATGTCCAACGTAATAAAGTACATATTCATATTATATTTTATATTATTATATTTATATAATCATATTATATTTTACATTTTTAATTTTGCTAAGAAAATTAAAGACATCTTTGATATACGCAGGTAGCACCATAACCTTTGGTAGTAAACGTTGATGCAATAAATATCCAATATTATGAGCAAAATACTTTATGCCAGATACTATAGGGCATCCAGGTGGATTAAATAAACTTTTGTATATTTTTGGTCTACAGTAGAAACAGGCAATATCAACATTAAACTTCTTTTTTGCATCATCTTTTGAGATGTAGCCCAATCTAACACCCTTTTGAATCAAATCTATATACTCATTAATAGCTGACTCATAGGCAGAAAAAGATACCTTCTGATAAAAATTCATATCATTAAGATGCTTATAACACAAATCTAAGTATTCAGTTACAGCCATAACAACAAGTTTATTACCCTTGTCAGAAGGTTTAAAAATAAGGCCCCTGTTATTGCTCAAAGCTATTAAAGCAGACCATTCCTCTTTAGTTAAATTATATACAATATTATTAGGGCTCTTGAAAAATTTATGTAGTTCCTGTTGCACTGAAAAATTCAACATTTTATACAGTTGTAACACTTTCTCATTATTAAAAATAGGAACAAACCTTCTTTTTACAGAAATTATGCTAGTATCAAATAAATAATAAGCATTAGGTGTTTGGTCTGATACACACGAATAAAAACTATCACCTGAAATAGAATCATTTACATCTAAATCACTATCTACAGAAGCTGCCTTACCATCAATCACTTTAAGCTGTAATTTTCGAACAAACCTAAAAACATCACATTTAATTTCATGTAAACATGGTATAACTGTACGAATGAACTTTAATCCACACTCTAAGACAGACTTTTCACAATCATTAAGTACATATCCAGACAAATTGAAAATATATGTATCACAATTACTATTTACCCTTTTTTCCAACGTTGGTAGAAGGTTTGATGCTTCATTGATACACTCGAAAAACTTTTATTTAAATAAACCTCTGTTTCTTAATCTCCATAGCCTAAATAAATGTTGAACTTGACATTGCCCTCTGTGGGTTGAGGGCTTATAAAGACCCCGCCACTCATTTTAATATGAATGATGAGAAAGATGTTGATTTTCACAAAAGATGGGAAGTGTGCGGCACAGAAATGCACCAGAGTGGTTATCGATACTAACTGAATGGGACAGGGTGAAACAATAGAAGCTGCAAACTGAAATCAGCTCTGTATGTAATAATCTTATTGCCAAGACTAGTTCAGAGTTTTTTCATAAAATTTTAAAAGATGTTAATGTAAAATTAGAGAATCATGAAAGGGAGATTATGGAGAGGAAATTAAATAAACTTACATGGGACACCCGCGACTATGATAATGACACGACTTTTTTATCCAGGACTCACCGGAAGGAAACTACACAATGTGTTTTGTTTAAAAAGGGGAATAGACAAGATGAACAATCTTCATTTTCTTCAGTGCATGTATCTACTGATTTTGTTTCATAGGAGGAAGAGGACAATAATGGGGTAAATAAAAATGATTTTCCACCACTTCCACAGCCCCAGAATGGGGCTCAACATCAACAAACTTTTTGGAATGGAACTAATCCTCTATTTGGGGGGGGCACAGAGTAGAAAACGCCAACGGGAAGGACAATTTAATGGACATTGGCAGCAACAACCCCAACAGTTTCCACAACATAAAAGGGTTAAATGGTAATTGTGATACATATATTGTCAATTTGTCTGGATATGTACTTAATGATTGTGAAAAGTCCGTTTTAGAGTGTGGATTAAAGTTCATTCCTACAGTTATACCATGTGTTATGAATTCCTTAGTGGTTAGTTTATCGGAGCGAGACCTAACTGAAGACCAACTTACCTTATTGGAGAAAAGACTGAGTTTTATACCGTCCATGAAATCACCACTTGATGAATTTGTCACAGATTTAAAATGCTTTGGGAGAAATGTCACTTTGAAATATATATTTAGAAATAATGCAAATTCTATAGGAGATAAAGAAGTAAGAAAGTATAGGAAGCCCAGTACTTTTGTTCTGCTTAGGCATCCTACTGTTGATATCCTCATACGTCTTTGTAAGCAAGAGATCTCTGAAGCTAGAAAGAAAGGGAAGGGCAAACATCAAAATTTAACAGAAAGAACATGAAGCATTAAAAGAGTTGCAAAAAAGAGATGATATTATCATCAAGCCTGCTGACAAAGGAGATGCAGTGGTAATAATGAAAGCGGATGATTATGCAAGAAGTATGGCAACTATGCTTAGTGATCAAGTGACTTCTATGAAGATCAATAAAAGAGAATTGGACTTGATAAAGCTGAGAATAGATGACACTTTGTATGAGTTGCTGAGTTGCTGATGAATAGAAGCATAACCAAGGATATGTATGATTTCTTCATAGTGGAGCATCCTGTTGTACCCACTATCAGTGGGTTACCTAAGAGCCACAGGACAGTCAAAAACCACCTATGCGCCCAACAGTGGCAGGTTGAGGATGGTCCATGGAGTCTTTATCGATTTATCTAGAGGATGAGCTCAAGAAGCTCCTAAATAGCACTAATACTGTGCTTAAAAATACAGCACAGTTTTTACAATTGTTTGAAGTAATAAAGAATAGGACCAATTTCTCTAATTTACTTTTGGTTACTATGGATGTCAACAGCCTCTTTACATCCATAACTAATCAATATGGGATAGAGGCCATACAAGAGTTATTGAGAGAAGAGAAGCTGGATTCTTATATGATTTGCACATTATTGAAGATGGTGCTAGAAAATAACGTGTTTTTGTATTAATAGCTATTTTTGGCAAAAATGGAGGGTGGCCATGGGCACCCTCTGTGCCAATAGCTATGCAAATTTAGTGCTAGACCAATGGCAGAAAACAATGGGCCTTGGATGAGAGAACTATATGAAGTGAAAATGTTATTCTATATAATAGATTTGTGGATGACATTTTTGTTTTGTGGGAAGGTGAACAGGAAGGACTAAAGGGTTTTGTTGATTATTTAACCGGTACTACCACCTTTCTTAAGTTTGAAGTTAAAATGTCCAGAGAGCATATAGACTTCTTGGATGTTAAATTGTTACTTGACCCAGTTAAGGGAATCATATGCTGTTTAGGAAATCTATATGGTGGAATCATATGCCTCATCAATCCAGTATGCATCCTAGGCATATATTTTGTAACATTGTTGATAATCAAGCAAATTGTATATCAAGGCACTTTACCCAAGAGATCTTCTTCAGGGAAGAACATAAATTGATGTATGATTTTAAGGAACGTGGCTATAGTCTGGATAATATAAGTATGACCCAGGAGCGAGCAATAGCTTTCGAGTCAGTAAAGGTAGACCCTATTATTCTGCACCACATAGCCAAGGGACCAGCAGTGAATTAGTTACCTCTGAGAAAGCAGATGACAAGTATAAGCAACAGTTAATGAGGTTTAATATCACTTGTAGTACTGATAACACCACAGTATGTGCAGTGATTAAGAAATATTGGCCAATTCTGACTACAAATAATAAATTAAGAGACATAGTGGGAGAAGTGCCTCACTTTACCTTCAAAAATAAAAAGAACTTAAAAAGGATGTTGTGTAATAAGAATGGAACATACACACAACACAAAATATCTTCACATGTAGTAGGTACATGTAGATGTGGTTCTTGTAAGGCTTGAGCAGTGATAAATTCCAACAATAACTTTATTCACCCTACCACTGGGAGAAGTTTCAGATTTTTTGGATATGCTAATTGTAATAGTAAGAATGTTGTCTATATTGCCACTTGTACCATCTGCTAGAGTTATTACATAGGAAAGACTAACAGAATGCTAAAGGAATGTATTTACAAACATCAGTCAGATATAAGAAACAAAATAGAAACCAATGCCCTATGTACTCATGTTTGAGATAATATTACACATTCTTTTAAGTTTATGGTTATTTCCAAGATTGAACAAACTTTAAGAGAAGGAGACCTAGTCAATAAAATGGAAGTGGAGGAGGCAAAATGGATTTTGAATCCAAGAGTTGACTGCCCACCAGGGTTGAATGGCATAGTCCCATTGAAACCATTTTTAAAAGAAAGGAGATTAAGTATTAAAAGATAGAGTTGTGTATCAGTAGATATCTGAAATATGGTGTTATCTTTAGTATGTGGCTGGGAGCTTTATATGCTTTTTATATGGGTTTTTGTCACTATGAATGAGAATATTCATATGGGAAAGCAAAATCTCTATTCTCCAAAACAGAGGTTTGCTGTTTTTCTTGATTTAGTACTGGCTGGATGGGACAGTAGCTGTTAATTTCAGCTGTTTTGTAATCATGATTCCATATGACTTCCCTTATCTTGAAAGTGAGTAATTATGAGCAATAGAGTAATATATCATGAAAAAGACTTGGGGATTTTTTAAGCCTAGCTTCAGCCAAAAGGGATAACTGCTGAAAACATCCGATACTAACAGCTGATCTGTTTAGTGATATTTCTAAGCATGAATTTTTGAACAAAATTTTTGAACAAGATTATTCGAGCGATTAGCTTGATTAGAAGTGCAAGAAGCCAATAGTACATGACCTCATAACAGATCTATCAATTGCATTGAAAAACAGGCTTTTCATAATGAGTAAAATGCTTAGTAGGAGAAGAAAACTTCTCATTGGCTAGAGGAGAGGTCTGTTGTTTATTTCGGCTTATCATTGGCTAGATGAGGTGGCAACCGAAAACTTTTTGACCTCAATTTAGAGCGAAGGCAATGCTTTATTTATTAACATGAAGCAGTGGAAGATACATATATTAATTACAAAAAAGACTTGTGATTCCCTTTCCTAGACTTTGCCCAAAGAAAGAGTAGCAGAGAGCTTAAGTATGAGGAGGGAAGAACTGATTAGAGTCTTTGCATTTAACAGCTGCGGTATACACATCAATATAATTGAGTATACAAAGCAGATTGTCAATCTAACAGGAGAGTAAAATATCAATTTTTGTAATTAATGTACCGCTTTGAAATATTTATTAATGCAGTTTTAGGAGGATAGTCTCTGATAATGAAAGTTATTCTGCTGTTTTCTGATAGGACTGCAAAGAGGTGTGTAGCACATACTCACACCTTATTGGGAATTCATCTTAATGTGGAGGACTTTATTCTCATTGAATGGTAACAAGTAGGAAGCAATGGAGAAAATATTGCATTGGTCAGAAAAATAGATTTGCCATTCCTAACTGATCAGGATTGGCTGATCCAAGACATATTGTGAACTATCATTTTTAACTAGATTTTCTCATTGGATTTTAAATGGAATCACTTGACTAAGATCCAATATAGTGATTGGAAGTTAGTATGTTAAATTAAGACAGTCAGGACCCAATCAATCAGGATCTGAAGATGGCATTACACAGAAAGTGCTTGTCATGTTTCTGAGCTGTCAGTTGGATTGTTTATTAAAGATTTTAATTTTATTACATCGTTTGTCTGTGTTGATATGCTCCTTGTTGTTTTTCTGAAGTCTTTTGTTTTTCTGGGAGCATTCTTCAATGGTATTTACCGGATTTGTTCCTAATTGCCATGTTTGCTCTACTGCTCGCAGCCACTAAGTTTTTGTCTGACACATAACTGGGATGATATGTGGACAGATGTCATTTGTGAATGCCTGATGTCTGATTTACACATCTCATCATCAGCGGTGCATGTATGGCCAATAAAAGACAATTACACTGACAACCTTCAAACCTTACTGTGGCTATGGGGAATGTACATACCCTTATTAACATCGCACCATCTTCCCTGATATGCCATGGGGCCACATTACTGCATATGTTAACATTATACAAACCTGATGTGACATATGACCTGTTCAATCAAATGCAGTATCAAACAAATGTGTTATTTGTGCAGATGCTGATTGAGATGCATACAATTTGTGGGTGCATATGTGTGCACACCCTTATCATGATGATTTGTTGTACCAACTGTTAAGTGTACTACAGCAGTCACTATTTCTGGAAGGGGTATACTAGCATGGCCATCTGCATTTGCCAGTATTTGGTCACTCTGCCCTACAAATGTCCCCCAACTCTGCATGATTGCAAGGTCAACTCATGTGCACAACCCTTGGAGGTCACACAGTGCCGTCACTATTGCTGTGGAGTCAAGGTTATGTCTGCCACAATTCATGACCTTGATTGTGAGCAAATATAGCCATTCTTAGCGAGCTTTGGATCTCTGCTTCAGCTCACTGTTGTGTTTCAGGATGACACTCCCTCCCCATCCTCAGTCTTTTTGCAGATGCTTGACAACTATTGCCTACACATGTGTGTCATTTTGCAGTGTCCCAAATTCTGAGCACCATGTGTACCGGCCTAGTCCCTGCTAATGAATGGCAAACATACAGGTGTACACAGTTACCAGCAAGGTACAGATGGTGATAATGAGCCTGAGAAAGGGTGAGGTGTTGGTTATGCAGCACATGTATGTTAATTGATACTGTCTGTAGGTTCCCAACTTGGTCTTGGTACACCAGTACACATTGAAACACATGCCTTTGGGGGACTTTTGATATTATGCATATGCTACCTGTAGGGAGCCATGGCTGGTGTTTCCTGTGGAACAACTGTCCCATCTGACTACCCTAACCCATGGGCCACACTTCAGCAGAGTCCAGGCAATTGCTGACACAGGTACTGCAAAGCCAGTACTTGCTAGACATTCCTGCAACTCCCTCAGTGCTGCGGCATGTTACTAGGCAGCCTGCATGACCAGTTTACAACATGTGTCATCATCTGCCTTGGATGGCCATCTGTTTATTTTCTACATTAATCCTGTCCCATACATCCTCGCCACATACATGACTGTCTGCACTGTTTGCCATGGTATATGCAGTGGTGAGGTAAGGCTACATGTCCAACTCCTGCGTAATACCTGTTTGGTATGGGATCCATTCCATGGCTTGTAAGATGTGTGCAAGCCACGGCTGCCTCTGTTGCAGGTAAATGGGCACATTTGATGGGCAAATGTCTTGAACAGCAGACCATTTATTGGTGTGACATTAAGGACCTGTACTTGCTGGAAGGTCCATGCACATGAAGAGTGCATACTGTCAGTACCTCAAAAGCTGCTTCCACTATCTGTTATTTGGAGTGTATGCACACATATGCTTTCAGTGTTTGTTAAGGTATGTATTCCCCATATTTGCTGTCCTAACATAGGATTCCATATTACACATTTATTGCTCATGTTAGGCTCACATTACAGGTTGTAAGGGTTGTGGAATGTAGTACTGTGATATGCCATTGTGTAGATCTGTAACAGTTGCCATTGTAATAATGGTATATACACTGTTGTAGCACTGTACAAGTGTGATGTTTCAGACATGTATCTACTGTAGGCCATTTGTCCCACCATTATGTTCATCTCTGTGCACACATATTGCAATGACAGGTTGTTAGTTATATTGCAGGACTCTTACATACCCTTCAGATATGCCATCACGGTGACCACTGTGATGAAGTGCAGTTAACAACAACAATAACTGAACATGTACAGCATGCATTATGGGTAGGTGTGTTAAATGTATGCATGGAATATACTATGGCCATAACATGGCCGGTGTATTGACAAACCTGAACAAACACCATACTCACCAGCTACAGGCTGCTGCCTCGGAAGTATACCAGAGGGACCTACATAGTTGTGTGAGAGATGTGATGTCAGTAGCCACACCCATGGTGTTGGTACAGGGTGGGAGCAGCATTACAGTACATCAACAGTACAAACCCACAATACTACAGATTATGCACATCTGTTTATTACTACAACGCAGCAACAGACATATATTTCATCTCACATTTGCATAATTAAACTCTACAGATGCAGATAGATATGCAACAGTGGTCTACTGGTGTGCCCTGTGGTCTTACCTGCACACTCATTCATTGTGCGGGTAGCTCCCACCTCCACAATGCTCTCCATCGTATCTTGTATTTGCAGGTGGGCAGGTGCCCCGAGGCTGGTGAGGAGCTTATCAGCATGTGTCAGGGGGGATGGATGGCATGATCCCCCCTGTGGCTAGCTGGGCCCTCCTAACTGCAGCAGCATGCCGACGGACATGGTGGAGTAGGTCAGTGTACTGATTTTGGACCTGTTCATAACTGCAGTTATGCAGACCAACATTGTTTATCCTGTTGACAAGATCATTCCACAGGGTGGTCCTCTCCTACAGATCATGGGCTGTATGTCCAAACAGAGTGTGGTAGTGTTGCACCAGGTGAATGATCATCTCATTCCCCTGGGGGGTGTACTTCGGCAATCTCTCCCATGACATGGTGCCTGAAAGACATAAAGAAAAAAGATCTGAAGACCGCATACTGCAAGGATATAATAGTTGTTAATACACATCTCTGTCTCCCCTCCACCATATCTGCAACAACAATCTGATCACAAAACTCAACAGGTATGTTTACAGCAAACCTATTGTTGGGACATATATCATATTGTACAGCAATTTGTGCAATGTGTCATCATGTTCCATGTTGAAACACTATCATTGGTGGCCTGTTATGAACAATGTCACCTGAATGCCATTGTAAGGGCAACTATGGTTCCATATATGCATGTGTTCTGTTTGCTATGTGACTGCTGCAAATATGGTGTTTTGTGTTAATGGGGATATCTATGCATGCTGTTAGAGATACTCCTGGAATGTGTGGACTTACCACATATGTTCTATAACTGACACAATAACATGTTTGGGAAGACAATTCCAGGCAGAACCACCTCTCTCACCTCATCTGGCCATATTACCAGGCCACATCACATCTGGGACCCACCCCGGGACCTCATCATCTGCTGGTCCTGCACTACCTTCTGGTGGAACCACTTCAGGGGATGGTGTTTGTCCCCCCCCCCCCCGGGAACACACACAGACAGGATCCTGTCACCTGAAGTCAGGTCCAAGGTCTGGTGCATAGGGAGCTCCACATAGACTTGGGGGATGTGCTACACCACCTTGAGGCCCTCAGTACACAATCACAGGGTCTGCATGCTCCTCCTGCTCAACCCCCAGCCCAGGCATCTTCAGGGCTGTTAAGATGCAGTTGTGACTGCCCATGGGTGGGGACCTTGGTCCCATTGTTTACATATGGGGGATCATGGGCTTGCACATTCCAAACACCACTCTCCATCCAAGGTGTTTACCTACCAGATGTGTCATATACTGGCCCTGTATGCTTTCTTGTCAGTCTCCTAACCAAAACTGCCTCCCCAAATATACCTACTATCCTTCCCCAAAATACCAATCCCACCTTCACAAACAAGGGCAATGTGTTCCCAACATGGATTTCATACCAGACATAACTGTCCATTTTGCACCCACTTACTGCTGTATACATTTCCCCTACTGTTGAACGACAGTGCTGCACGATACGTGTGAGAGATCACACATATCTATACACACATGCACACACACACACACACACACACACACACACACACACACACACACACACACACACACACACACACACACACACACACACACACACACACACATATATATGTGTGTGTGTGTGTATAGATGTGTGATGTTCTCTCACACATATCATGCAGCACTGTCATTCAACAGTAGGGGGAAATGTATATATATATATATATATATATATATATATATATATATATATATATATATATATACATATACATACATACATATACATATATATACATATACATACATACATATATATATATACATATACATACATATATATACATATATATATATACATATATACACATATATATACATATATACATATATATATATATATATATATATATATATATATATATATATATATATATATATATATATTTATAGTGCATTCAAACATCAGTTCCACACTCTCTAACTCTCCTTTATCCACAGCTGCACTGTTCTGCCTTGCTACAAAACAGACAGGTGTCACTTGAGGACACAGCCTAACATTAGGGAGGTATATATAGGGACAGATTGCAGGTAAGCCTATTACACACCTATGGCATTTGTGCATGCTACATTACACGTTAACATGACTGTCCTGCAAGTGTTGAGGTCTGAAACTCATGTGTCTATCATAACAGTATTATTTCCACCACCAGCTATTTGCCACACTAATATACATGTCTTGAGGTACAGAACAAACTATGATGGCTTACATCTTGTCATTCAATGCTGATCTGCACAGTTGACAGATATGGCCCACTGCCCACGGGGACAGACACTATTGTCCATAGCAGTTGCTCAGCAGGACATTTTTACAACAACAACTCTTGATGGCACATATAAATCTTTCCACATCATCTATCCCATTATTATAGATCAAGTCTCTCTCTCTTTCTCAGGGATTGAGCTGCTTTGAATGGATTGCAGCATGAATTTTGTAGGGATGCACATGATCAGGTAATTGCCTCTGCACCAATCAGTGTTCACCACTTGCTACTTGCATGCAGCCAGCTATGTAGTACTTCCAATTACCACTGTCATGGCAACACACTACTATAAATTACTAAATTATGTGGGTGTTGTCCCTTTACCTTTCCTGTGTGTGGGCAGCAGTTTTACAGACAGCAGGTATACCTCTTACAGCAGGACTTGCAGACACAGGCCATCTACATATCTGTATAAGGTTCCAGGCCTATGAACAGTGTGAGTAGTGTTATATGAATTGTATACCTTTAGTGTTACAGGGTTTGTGTGTATATACTAGTTTAGCATGGAATGCAGTCTGCATAGCATAAAAGTCATATAATATTTTTAAAATTTTTTTAAAGTACATAAATACAATTTGTCTTATACAAAAACAACTAATAAAGTCATCTTTTAATAGGTCAGTACATATACAAAAGCAATATGTTAAAGTAATAATATGAAAAAAAGCATAAAAAGTTTAAAAATAACTTTTTTCTATTTTTTATTTAGGCTTCTAGTTTTCAATTTAGGTTTAATAGGTACTCTGTCATTCAGACCATGACCATAGTCTCCCCTTAATCTTATAATCCATTTTACTCTATCTGTTCAGTTAAATTGTTTATATCTCCTTTTCTAATATTTTCAAAGGTAGGTGCTATAACCATAAACTTAAAATAATGTGTAAGGTTTGTATTTAAAATATGTTTGGATGAGGCACTTGCAACACTGCCTTGAAGGCTAGAAGCCTAAATAAAAAATAGAAAAAAATTAAAAAAATATTATATGACTTATTAGAATGTATGTACCTTTTAGTAGTAATTGATTTAGTCATGTGATGTAGTAACCATTATATAAATGTTTGATGTTTTTCAGTTTATGTTATACATCTGATGAAGGTGCACTGCTACGGAAGCGCTTATGTCTTTGTTCTTAGTTGTCCTATATTAAAGGAAAGTTTTACTTGAAGTATCTGCTGTCCTTGGATCCTTACGTTTCTACTGTGTGGATTACAATTTACTTTTTGGATTCAAGAACTGGCTGGGTATTGTGGACTGTGTCCTAAATAATTGTTTTTCTTATTCATTTAACCACTGACCCACCAGAGAGATGGCAGAAGATGCTAATGCTATTATCGAACTGGACTATGTTCCCAGAAATGCTAACAGTATTTTGAATGAACCTAAGCAAAATATGGAAAAGTTCTTGGCTTTTCTGTATCAATTCTAAAATCCTTTATTGGATAAAGAGTGTGAAGTTAAATTAATACTAATAGTTCTGTTGATATAGTATTGTTGAAAACTAAAATACGTGCCATAGAAAACAACATTTTCAAACTAAAACGACAACAAAATCAAAATTTTCACTTAGAAGTGTGCTTAAAAGAGAGAATTGTGTCTAGAGGATTAAGAATTTTAGTTATGCCTACACAAGGCAACAGCATGCCTGACATGTTAACAGAATGGCAACAAATTAATATAGAAGGCAGTTTTAAATACAACTACTAATTAAATATGCTACTAAAGAAATAGAACAATTAACTGCTGAAATCATGAAACAACATAATGATCTGCTACTTGAATTTGAGAGGAACATGGTGAAGAAATATCTAACAGAAGTAATGGATTCTGTTAGCATATATGAACGCAGACTCTGCAAGATTAAGTTTAAAAAGCTTGCAAGAGACCATGCAGATTTTGCTGCTGCCAATGTATTTACTTGGCCACATTTCAATGCACAGTATAACACTGAAGAAAGCATAACTAATTTTTTGAATCACTATAGCAATAAGCATTCATCTAATGCTTATAACAACAATTTTAACAGTAATTCAAACAGTAGTAATGTTTCCAAACATACGTAAGGTTTCTTAAAGCAAAATGCCAGTTACAACTGTTTGGGCGGAGCCAGCAGCTTGAATGAACAATGTAACAACGTCAGCAATGTCTCTGAGCTTGAACAAGTCAGAGAAGCTGAAACACCAACACCTAATTTAGGTGCAAGAAGGAAACTGCTCACAGTAACCACTCAGGTGCACTGTACTGAGAAACAGGATAACATAAATAAGCCTCGTAAAACTCCAACCATTGTAGAAACAAGTGAAAATAGAGAAATAACTGTTTCATCGCCCTTTTTAGGCTCCATGACATTTCCACTATCTATCAAGGAGAAAAGAACCTTGATTCAACACAGGTCACGTTCGAGAGGTTGGAATCCAATGAAATGGAAGACAGAAGGAGAAGTGAATGGCACACCAACATTCAAAAGACTTTGGGACAAACAGAAGGTTTAGTTTTAAATTTATCTACTTATATGTTATCTGAAGCTGAGATGTCATTACTAACAAAAGGTTTATCATTCATTCCAACACAAATAGTAGATTTTACAGAAATGGTTTTAGATTTTAAATTATTTATTAGAAATATACTTTTAAAGTTGAATTTTAAAGATAATGAAACTTGTAGCAACAGTAATATACATGAATTTAAGAAACCTAGTACGTATATACCTAATATGAACTGCTTAGTAACTGCTTTTGAGAAATTGTGGGCCTGATTCACGAAGGCTTGCACGGAGTCTAAGAGTAGAGTAAGACTCCATGCAGCCAACATGTCTGCCGAGCGATCCAGGAGCAGCCGGCAGGTGCGTGCAAGAGAGCTCCTAAAACGACTCTTACACGGACAGGGTTAGGTTATGCAAATTACCTCATTTGCTGCTAAAAGCTATGCAAATGAGGTAAATTTGCAATCCAGGAAACCCTAACCTGTCTGAGTAAGAGTAGTGTTATTTGTAGAAATGTACTCAGTTGTCAACTGAGTACCGTTCTGCAAATAGCAAAACGAGCAGTGACAGCTCCAAATAAAGGATGCATCCAGTTGAGGAAGCATGCCAATGGCCAAATATATGGCCATTGGCATTTTTTCCCATTGCAAAATAAAAAAATATATATATTTTTTTTACCTCGATCTCTGATGTTTAAGCTTAGCGCAGCGCCACGCAAACGTGCAGCGCTCTAAAAATCAGAAAACCAAAAAATAAAAGGCACAAATAGGGAATTTATTCAAAATATTAATCTGCCATGCAAGTGAATGGCAGGCTGAAGACATGGCTACTGAGTAGAGGTTGCTAAGGGGGAAGCTCAGTCTGAGAGATGTAACTAAGCATTAGTAGGCAATCCTATGCAAATGAGGATAAGGATAGTGAATCCCAATATTCCCCGCTATGTGAACCATGTCCCTAGAGTGTAAGAGTAGAAAAAGGGGAGTAACAGAGTAGGAGATGGGTGACATCATGAGGGGGTATGTAGGAAAAAGACTGTAAGCTTATTGGAGCAGAGTGGCATGTGGTTGCTGTGAGTTACTCAGGACTAAAAGAGATGTGTCTACAGTTGTCTAAACTGAAATCAAGAAACTGAAGGTGTACGATGTGGCTAACACTAAAGTTTCTTGCAAAGCTGCTTACACTGTGAGCGCACGCGTGTGTGTGCGTGTATACCCGTTTAAGCCTGTGTGCACATGTGTGCACCTGTGTAAGCCTGTGTGCGTGCGAGCGAGCATGTTTGCGCTTGTTTGCGTGGTGCTGCCCCCTCTGGAAACAGAAATGGGAAAAGGAAGGAAAGGAAGTAGTAGGAAGTTAACCAAGGAGAACTAGCAGAGCTGCCAGGTGAAATCAATCAGAATCAGTCAATTACACAGGCAGTACACTAGCCCAGTCCTGCACCTAAAACTCTGTAAACAACATTCCCCCATGTTTTTATCAGAAACACTGCAACACTGCAGTCAACAAAGAGAAGTGAAAACTTACAAAGCTTAAACTGAGGCATAAAAATGTTAGGGGCTGCCATGGCTGTTATAAGGCAACATGTGCAAGATGCTGAGGGTGGTGCTATTGCGAATGCTGCTGAGCAAAGCACAGTGAGGAGACGGAGAAGAGTGTACAGACCCAGGGTAACATACCAGGGGCTACATGAGCTGGAGATAGTGGAGCGCTATAGAGTGGACAGAGAGCTCCTGCAGCAAATTGTTGAGCTGTGCAGGCCACGCCTCACACACAGAACCAACAGAGGGGAACCCATCCCAGTGGAAACCAAGGTATGGGTTGGCCTAAGAATACTAGCAACAGGTACCTTCCAGAGACCAACTGGTGATATGATGGGGATTTCACAGGCATCAGCATTAAGGGTACTGCACCAGTTCCTGAATGCCATGTCAGCACATGTTGGTGATCATGTATATTTCCCCAATTCCCGTGAGGTATTGGCCAGCAATATGCGTCTCTTCCAGCAAATAGCGGAATACCCTGAGGTAGTGGGTGCAATTGACTGCATGCACATACACATCAAAGCACCAGATGGTGAGTGAGGTAGGGCCTACAGCAACCGCAAGGGCTTCCATTCCATCAACTGCCAGGTTGTGTGTGCTGCCCAGGGCATAATACTGAATGTGTGTGCTGGCTGCCCTGGAAGCTACCACGATTCCCATATCTGGCATCTGTCACAGCTGTACCAGACATTTGCAAATGGGGACATCCCTGACAGTCACATAGTGGGGTTTGCTGGATACGCACTGGAGCCATGGCTGATGACACCCATCAGAAATGCACACACACCTGAACAAGAACTCCATAATGAGGCACACGCACAAACATGAAATGTTATTGAGCATGTGTTTGGGATGCTCAAGTCACAGTTCCGGTGCCTGGACACATCTGGTGGAGCCTTGCAGTACTCACCAACTACATGTACCCAAAATGTCATGGTATGTGCCATGCTACACAATCTGATCCTGCAAAAACAGCTGCAGCAGGAACAGCATGGGGCAGGGCCAAACAGCCGCCCACCATTGCCAAGGCCTGCATAGGCACAGCATGACTCGGAGGAGGAACAACCTGAGCCTTCCCCAGTAGGCAGAAGGAGGTGTGCCCAGTATGCCTTGTCCTTGGCAAAGAGGCAACGCATAGCACATACACTGGCTCAGTAGGATCCCTGGAAATGATACCTCTCACTGACTCGCACATAAAATAAAAGGGATGCCCAATTTGACACTACCTGTTTCCAAACATGTATAGGGAGTGTAGTATGTGCATCTGACATAGGCAGCCCTGCAGCACCACCTGAGGCATGATTGCCATGTTTTATGCAATATAAAGCTGTGCTAAGCAGCTTTTACCAATATGTAGTATATGTAAACAAAATTGCTTGTGCAATGTTCGCCAAGGTCGGCCAAAGCTGAGCAAAGTCAGTTAAACATGCTCATATCTGCTTTACTGTACCTTAAGCAGTCTGGTCTGGCCAGCATGAAAATAAAAAGCAGTAACAGGGCTTGAACCCAGGATACTGTGCACTATTGTCACAGTACTGAACCACTAAGCCATGATAGCATTACAGTGGCACAGGCACAGCAGGACAATTGTACACTAATGCAAACACAAAGCAATGCTGTATCATGCCCCTAATGAGGCAAATGGGTAACCTCACCCACATACCTATGCAGACAGAGAACATCAGGCCAGGCGTTGTGATGTGGGTTGTGTTGGCTATGAAGTCGCAAGCTAATATATGTGGCAATGGATGCTAAGACCTGTAGTATACTAGTATGCCTCAAGCCAGTATGATAGGCAACAGTACAGACTGTAATCGTGTCCTGTACATAGCAGTGCAGGCACAGCAAATGTGTATAAGTGTCAGGTGAAACCCACATCCTATTTACACCCACAGTAACAATCCGGTGTACCCACGGTTAGAAATGTACAAAGAATAGATGTCCCCCCCTGTATGTAGAAATGTTGATAGGTCTATGCAAAGTGTCTCATGGAAGCCCTGCAGGCAATGCATGATCCCTGTAGATCTATGACACAAAGGTGATCCCTGCTGTAAAAATATACCTTGATTTACCATACTCATATGGTATAAATGTGTATACTGTGCGTGCTCACACACACCAACAAATGTAGTGGATTTCAATCTGCATCACATTGAAAGGTCATACTGGGCATGCTCACACACTTAAACAAACGAAGAAAATGTCATGCAGGAAGATACTGAAAGGTCATACTGGGCATGCTCACAAACTTATGCTAAATATGGATATGATGATAAGGGATCTATGGACAAACATGTATAGTCATCTCTACTTCCAGAAACACATTCACAAAGTGGTCTGAAAATCCTGCTATGTGTACACACAAACTGCCAAGGTCTGTGCATGTAGGTCAAAGGAGGTTGCCACTACACAGCAGTCATTAGACCTGTCAGAGACTACCACAACACACTTACGAGGAATCTGACTAGGCACGTTCATCAACTAGAAAGAACAATGAAGAACCTTAACAAGAGGATTACTGGCCTCAAATAGTTGCCCCATGCAACAAGAATGAATGCAACCCAAGCTGTACTCAGTGGCATACTGTCTACGCAGCAGATCTCTGCCCAACAGACAGGTCCATGTCATGGTTACACTCAGATCTGTTCTGAGTTACAGCTCAATGGCACTAAATGGACAGAGTCAACTGATATTGGCAACATCCTGGCAGATAGGATCAGTGTTAACTTTACTCCCCTCTCACCCATGAAAGAGCACATGTCTATAATGGAAGACTGCAAAGCTGCTGTCATCACGGCTGCACAGGTAAAAAGCACTCTCTAAAGCCAGTATCACAGCAGCCATGGGACTAGATAACTTCCCAGGCTGTGTAGTATCTTTTTCAGTCTTTTTTAAGACTGTTTGGTGCTGATTTGTCGATTTGTTTGTGTAGTATCTACTTCCCTGAAGTAAACATTAACATGGAGGTTCTGTGGCTACTGACGTTTCCAGAGCACTGCAAACTAGGAGCCATCATTGTAAACACTAAAGATGTGGACATCCTACCAAAGGGCCTCACTGAGACAGATGGCTGTTGTCCAAGCCATGGGCTGTAGCTCAATGCCAAAAGGTGCATTATCATCACCTTTGTTAAAATCTCTGTAGCCAAGAACTACAACATAGGTGGTAATATACCTCACACTTTAAGTGTGACAAGAGACCCTGGGTCACGGGTGGACAGTGGATACAACTGTGATAAGCACATTCCCACAGTAGTCAGGAAACCCTCTTGTGGCACACCCCATCACAAAATGTGTCTCATGCAGAATAAAAGAGGACATTGTTCCCCTCTACTCACCATTCACTAGAACTATAAAAGAGTACAACACCACTGTTGCTATGTACCTCACAGGACAACTACAACAACTGGAAAGCCAGCAGCAATACCTCACAAAGAGCATTATTGGCCTGAAATACATGCCATACACAGACCATCGCGAAATGCTCCATCTGTACTCCCTTGCATATCGCCTACGCATAGATGTTCACTGCGTAACATCCAAAGCTATGTCAAACATGCAGCTGTTGGATATGATCCACGTAAAACACTCACAATCACCCTGACCTTTGGACCCAAGACCACGAGTGAAATACAAAAGGAAGTGGTGTAGCCATTTACCTTATGGATATCCACACCTCCAGGTTACTGCCACAGCATGAGGCCTTGGAGACCATGCAAGTGCAACTAACATTGGGCAAAGCTACCCCTCAGATTGTAGCCTGCTACAGATCATGTACCTTCTCAGGAACCTCACTCAGTATTCTGGAGAACAATGGCAAACATAAAGGTCCTACCAAAAACCATTATATGAGGAGATTACAACTACCCAAACAATGAGTGGGTGAATTACTCGTATACAATGTCCTTTGCCCAATGTGTCCTACAGTTAAGAAACTCTAACACCCTGGAACAGCTGGTCAGCATGCCCACTATAGGTGACAACCTACTGGACATGATCATCACCAACATGGGGTACCAGTGTTCCACAACAGAGATAAACCCCTTGCTGGTAATATCAGATCATTAAGTAATCACATTGGACATCCACATCCCGCCCCCACAACCAGTCAATGAAACCACTGTGAAGACATTTTCAAAAGCAAACAGCACACTTCCCAAGACCAAAGTGGAAAGTCCCAAAGCCCTCTTGCTATAGGATAATGGTATACAATCTGCCAAATCATTTACAAGTGTATCCTTTGAGCATCTACAGGGATGCATGGATCGAGACATCACAAATAAAAGCAAGATGCACTCCTCCAAAAATAAAACCATCTGGTGTTCGTTGCCCATAAATAAGCTAGACAACAGAACGAGGAAACTAACACCTGATAGAGCCAACTTCACTAAAGGAAAGGCATCACTGATCATTATTAGGATGAAACAATGATCACTCATAAAATAATCCAAGCACAGTTTCTAAAGACAAACTGCCAAGGAATGTAAGAACAACAACCACAAAGCCTTCTGTAGCTATATCAGATGTGTAGGTGTCAACTTCCAAATATGCTGTCAGCTACTGAAAAAAGTAATGACATACACCAAACCAACTTTCATTGCCCACACCCAGGGGGACAAGTGCAGTGTAAACTCCCCCCATCACCCCCAAAAGGGCCTGTGTCTATCACAGAAGGATGCAGAGACACAGACATCACAGACATGCATGTAAAGACAGCCCTCACCAAAGCTAAGAACATAGCATCAATGTGACTGTAAGTTGTCCCAGGCTGCGTCTTACACTAGGCCCACAAGGACCTACACCCTCTCCTACATACACTGTCCAGACTCAAGCGTATCACATGCTATGTACCCAAAGAATGGCATACACTAACAGTCATCCAGCTCCACAAAGGGTGTGCCAAAACAGAACCTGGAAACCATTGCCAAACATGTGTACTCAGCCTGGTCTACAGAGCTATTGAGCAAATTGTCATGGAACCCATACACTGAGACACTGGAGATCTCCAGACACTGGACTCTACACAACTTCACCTTGTTAAAGGCATAGCCTGGCTCCCAAACCTAGTTGACTTATTTAAAACAGTTACCATGAACATAGATGGAGATGAAAGTAGTCCACACAACCAACCTGTACCTCACTAAGGGCTTACCACACCATTCCCCACTCCGTCATCATGGACAAGTGTACCAGCTTGAACATGAACCGCTATGTCACAGGATGGGTGGCCAAGTGGCTCACAGATCAAACACACATGTTCATAGTTGTGGGTGCCATGTCCAAATCTAAGCCAGTTACACATGGCATCACACAGGTCTTGGTCCTGAGACCCCACCTGTTCAGTCGATACTGCTCAGAGGTACAGGCAAGCATGGCAGGTGTAAGGCTGAACAGATTTGCAGATGACTGGAAACTGTGGTCCATAATTGACTGTACAGCTGACACAGACATCCTCCAGAAGTGTCTTACAGAGACAGATACCTGGTGTCAAAACAATGCCCTCAAGCTGAATGGCAAAGAATGCATAGTCATCCCCTTTGGATAATACAAAGTGCACACAAACTGCCACATAGGTGGTAATCCAGCATGTACGGAGAAAGTAATTATGGTCCTGGGGACACAGGTTGATAGTAAACTCACCTTTGATGATCACATGGCCAAAGTGTTTAGACATTTGTTCAATGGAGGCCAACTAATGTCACCTAATGTAACATACTTCGTATAGTCTGATGATGTCACCATCCTACAAATATACCTGTGGAAAAGAAAACCCCCAGTAATATGTATAGCGTGTTGTGTTAATGCGTACTCCTCTAGTATCATGAAGTAGTTAGGTGGGGGTTTGAATCCTGTAACTGTGTGTTTGTGTGTGCTCCCCTTGGGAAGGAACAACCTTTTAGGAGAGTAGTGAAACACCTCAAAAGTGGTAATGTAACCTTTGTCAAGTCTGATGTCAGCATCCTACAAACATACCTGTGGAAAATAATACTCCCAGTAATCCATATAGTGCATTGTGTTAATGCAGACTCCTCTAGGATCCTGAAGTAGTTAGATAGGGGTTGGAATCCTGCACCGGGCAACTGTGTATGTGTTCCCCTTGGGAAGGGACAACCTTTTAGGAGAGTAGTGAAACACCTCAAAAGTGGTAATGTAACCTTTGTCAAGTCTGATGATGTCAGCATCCTACAAGTATACCTGTGTAAAATAAAACTCCCACTAATCTGTAAAGTGCATTGTGTTAATGCATACTCTTCTAGTATCATTAAGTAGTTAGGTAGGGGTTTGAATCCTGCACCAGGCAACTGTGTGTGAAACAACCTTATAGGAGAATAGTGAAACACCTCAAAAGTGGTAATGTAACTTTTGTCAAGTCTGATGATGTCAGCATCCTAGAAGTATACCCGTGTAAAATAAAACTCCCACTAATCTGTATAGCGTGTCGTGTTAATGCGCACTCGTCTAGTATCATGAAGTAGTTAGATAGGGGTTTAAATCCTGCATCGGGTAGCTGTGTGTGTGTTCCCTTTGTGAAGGAACAAACATTTAGGAGAGTAGTGAAACACCTCAAAAGTGGTAATCTAACCTTTGTCAAGTCTGATGATGTCACCATCCTACAAATATACCTGTGGAAAAGAGAACTGACAGTAATGTGCATAGTGCATCGTGTTAATGTGTATTCCTCTAATATCATGTAGTTAGGTAGGGAATTGAATCCTGCACTTGGTGAGTGTGTGAGCTGTATGTGTGTGACACTGTTGGTCAATGTGTTGTAGGTTTTGCTTTTACCACTGTATGACACATCAGTATGCATTGCACATGTGGGCTAGCTGTGTGTCATATACATGTTACCTCAATGATTACATGTGTGGGAATCCTGCTTTCTCCAAGAACACAGCTGTCACCCTTGCCAGACTGTGCTGCTGCTTCCCAGACCTTAGGTCTCATCTGTATGCTTGTGACAAGGCCAGCCAATGCAGTGATCCCTGGCCTAGGTCATCTGTGTCACACAAAGTCATTACGATTCCTATTGGAATGTGTGAGTGAGGGTCTATGGCCAAGGTATATGTCAGACCTGTTCAAACGCAGCAAGATATGTCCATGATGACTATTCATAGGTGTAAAACAAACTGTGGATATGCATGCAGACCCCTTATTGCTTATGTGATCCACCAAGGGATTCCAGAATACCTTTGGAAATGTGATTAACAAAGGAGAGATGACATAACACTTGGCTGCATGTACACATCAGTACCTGTTCATCATGCTGGTGGCTACTACCTATGTGGTACTGTGGGGATAATATGTTCCTTATAGGTGGATGACAATACTTAGTTTGGCTTATAGCTTTACAGCATGGGTTTGACAACAGGCATCTGTCTGTATGATACTCTTGTGGAGTATGTGTGTGTCATCTGGAGAATGCATTATAGTCCACAGTATGCATTACCAGACGTGGACGGACATATCCCTACTGTGACTGCTTGTACCTAAGAGAGCTATATGGCAAACAGGAGTGGTTTCAGTAATGGGTGCAGGTGAATACCAGTGGTTACTGGCATTGTATAGTACCTGAAGGATCCAAATGTTGCTGTGTGTCCTACATCTGTGTGTCAGTTGTCAAGACATCATCTAACAATTGGTTATGGTCAGGCTGTTGAAGTGATGTATACCACCAGAATGCAAAACAATGACAGAGAGTAACAGTATCACCCACAGCACAGTATCAAACCATGTCATACACATGTGTAGTCAGGTTCTGGAATGTGTGTAGTACAATGTATACTGGCCACCAATAGAAACTATGAAGTGTTTCTGTGTAATACAGAGCATGTCACCCTGGCCATGTGTTCACTATGCACGTACATGCAGACAGTGCACCTCCACGATGTTCACAACTGTACACCTGCAAATCTGTGCTACACACATCCCACACATACTGTCCACTCTCTAACACATGCTGCCAATACTGCACACAGCCAAGTGGCACGTGACCAGACAATGTACAATTGGAACCAACACTGGTGTAAACAACACTACAATGACAATCATAGCTTTAATGCATCATGCCTGCTCAGCTACACCTTCAAGCATATCATTACACTCTACAGCTGACAACATGCTAACATTACTATACTGCTATATAGACACCCTGTGCATTAGCACCATGGTAGCTTGTTCCTGCATCGATGTTACAGATGACAGGAGGCAGCACAGGTTTCATCATATGCACAGGGTGTGTTGTTGGTTTGCCAGAGGCCTACAGTAAGCCATTCAATTGACATGTATGTGTGTGCATGTGTGCGTGTGTGCGTGTGTGTCTGTGTGTGTGTGTGTGTGTGTGTGTGTGTGTGTGTGTGTGTGTGAGGGGCAAGAATACTGTAATAGGCCAACGTTGTTATAATGTGTGCAGGTATGTGTTAGCCCTAGGTGTCTGGAGTATGTGTGTGTCTGCATGCACACAGTTCCACCATGTGGCTGCCATATACGGGTATTTGTGGGACAGCCACAGAATGCACCTGCGAGGCTTTACAGTTCACCGTCTCTGGCCACGGATACGGTACCTGTGCCTGGCAGGGGTGCTACTGATACTATCAGGTACTAAGCCAGACTGGGTACTATCCCCAGAAGTGGATGGATGCACACTGGACACAGGTCCCTGCTGGGACTGTCCATAGCCACGTGCACGTGGACTTCTAGGACATTCTATGGACAGCCTGCCCCCAACATTACTGGGGCTGGTCCTGACACATGGACATGACATTGCGGAGGATATCTAATGTCTCTCCCCAACGTCTATCAGTGACCTCGGTGTAATGTCGAATGGCACCTGCTAGGTCATGGATACTGTCAATGACAGCGGTGTTATGGGCCCTCTGTGCCCTTAGTCCCTGTCTGGTGTACTGTTCCATACATGCCTGTGCCTCCATGACAACCTGGAACATGCGTGACGTTGTCAGACCTGTGGCACATCTGCCAGTGGCATGATGAGCAGCAGTGCTCCTACGAGAACCCCTGGATATCTGCCTATGTGGTACCCTTCCAGACATCTGGGTATGGCTGCTGTGTTGGGATGCATGTGCCATGGATACCACACTGTCCTGGCCAATGCCAACAGTATGCTGTCCCTCAGCTATGGGCAATGGGGATGGATGTATTGGCAGTATGACTGTATGCATGGATGGGGTGGACAGCTGTGTACTGTCAATTGGTGGCCCAATGACAGACCCTGGCAAACACGCCTGTGCCTCAACACACCTATCTTCATTATCACTATGTGGCTCAGTGACATCAGTTTCCCTGCTGCAGTGAACCAGCCCTAACACAGCACCTGTGGGAGGGAGACAGTAAGCACACTTTACGACCTGTACATGATGTCGGCACACGTGCACACATGCACACAAATACACTCCTCACTACAGCAGATACCCACACACACCACCAGCAATCCAAAACATACTTAATAGTGGTTGAAGGTGGGTTACAGTATCACAAGGCAAACAGTCATATCACACATGTCAGCACCCAGAAAGTTTGTTGCTCAAGACCATGCAGTGCGAGTGTAGACTCGCCGTGTTAATAACAGTATACATGGCTTTGATACATGTGTGCTGTTGTTCAGTGATTGGCCTCACAGCCACTCGTTACATGGGTTTGTAAGGTTCCCAATAGGAAGCATTGACTAACATGAATGTGTTGTGTTGAAGAGTGTCGCACAGCCCAATGATAGGCCTCTACCCCTCAGGTATATTATGTGTGCTGTGTGGATGACATGTGGGATAATGAAGTGTGACCTTAGAGTGGGTGTCTGGATACGCTATGTGCAGCATGTTAAGGTGTACTGCGTATGACAAAGTTGTGTATGTTGTGTACATGTGTATCAACTATGCCTATACAATGTCCAGTATGGTGTTGCCACAATTGTGTGTGCTGCTCTGTGTATTGCATGTGATTGAGGTAGCTACTGTCATTACTGAGATATGCATAGTCTCACAGCAAACATGCACAGCATGCATTATGCATAGGTGTGTTACATTTACATGGCCTACACCTCACCTATGACATGCACATTTCATTAGCAATATTAATATTATAACACACTCACCAGCATCGACCGGCTGCCTTGCTGTCACACCAGAGGGACCTACAAAAATATGAGACAGTTTGTCAGTGGCCACAACTGTGCCATTGCTACTGTGAGTTTGCTAAACTACAGTAGTACAACAGTCGACAGTCACAGGTGTACAGATTATAGTCCAAATATCAGTATTGCACAACACTATGCAGCACAACTGCTAAACACACAGTACACATGTCACATATGCATAATCTGCACGCTCCATGTCAACATGCTGGGTGGCTCCGGCCTCCATGATGACACATGTCAGTTGCTGTTCCTGTAGTTGGCCAGGAGCCACCACACTTAGGAGCAGTTCCTCCACTCTGGTGAGGGGGGATGAATGGCAACCCCACCACCTGTGGCAAGCTGTTGTCAATGGATATCAGACACACGCCACCAGACATGTCCAATGAAATCACTGCAGTGATGGCATACCTGCTTATATGTCCAGTTATGCATGCCTATGTCATTTACCCGACAAACGAGATTTTGCCACAGTGCAGTCCGCTCATGCTGGTCCTGGCTGGTTCTGGAGAACAGCAGGGTGTAGTGCTGCACCAGGCTGTTGTGCATTTCCACCTCCTCAGCAGCTGTATAACATGGGTTTCTTTGGTGGGACATACCCCTGGAAGACAATTAAACAAGATGTGTGAGCAAGTCAAGTGGCACACTTAACATCCTAAAGTACAGATATCAATTACCTGCCAAATGTCGCATCCGATTGGTTGTCAGAGGATAGACATGTTCAATACCACATATTAGTGCTCAGGCCACAAGTGGCTGACAGTGCCTGCCACGCTCTATATATCAAACCATGTTCTGCACAGCAGTAAAGAGAAGCCAGTATGTAAGACTATACACCAGTACATGGCACACTGTATTTGACACAATGCACCACCTAGCCACAGGAGGTATACATCAAGCTAATGCATAAAGAAAAATGTCATCCATTGCAATGAATGTAAAGTACAGTTACAGTATTAGCAATATACCAGAGTAGTCTTTGATGTCAAACCCCTGCCTAACATATGTGCACAGTTGTTGATATAGGTGGCATACTGCTGTACTAGACTATACATGTTGCTAGATACACACCTATACCCTGTAACACAGATATGTTTGAGGCATAATTACACACACATCAGACATACATACAACACACAAATGTATGCCAACCCAGATGAGCTTTACCTGTGCACCATACAGTACTGTGTGTCACTACTTACAAAACCATATGCCTGAGGTATGTAATCTGTGAGGACTACAGGAAACACACAAAACAGTGTTTCCAAGCAATGTGAACATACACCATACTGTACTTTTTAGGCCTACAGCTTCAGCTAGTACTACAGTTCATATGGGAGTTGGATTCACCAGCAGTACCACTCACTAAGCATACATGTATTGCTTTAGCCTACAATGGGACACCACAGTCGACAACAAGGGACTACATCACACTGTATGCCATACTACTTTTTCTGCCTAGCAGTAGCATACACATCTTTTGCTGGGATCACAGCTAGGACACAAACTACCATGACAGAAACAATTTCACACTAAGCTATCACACCTTTACAGGCCTTGCACACATTCACCAACACATTCACCATCACACTCAACCTCACATAGCAATTATTGCGCTAAGTACATGTGTGTGTGCATCGTGTCATGGATAGGTAATACGCTATTGGCCCTAGGGCCTACAGCAACCTAGCCATATGCTACCCTGGCCTTTGACACACATGTAATTTAATTTCACTTGCCCCTGTCACCAGAGCCACAGAGGTGATTCCCGGGGTGTATTTCCTATCTTCCAAACAATCATCAGGAGTATTTATGACAACTGCTAATGAGGAGCTTTGTTTGCTATTGATAGGTGGTTTGTTCCAGAGTATGGCATGTCTCTGAGTTAGGACTCTATCCCTCCAGCATGTGCTGTTTAGTGAGCTGACAAGGTTTAGGACCCTAGAGTGTGTATCTGGGAGGGATTGTAATATGTTTGCGTGGAGGATTTCCAACAGCTATGGGTGTGACATAGCTCTGTATGTTAGGCAGAGGTCATCTCTGGGTAGGCGGTATGCAACACAGTGTAGCTGTGGTTTTGTGAGTCGGTCTGCATACGGCATCTGTTTGAGGCCGGTATTAATCTTTGTGAGGTATGTCTGTGGCCTTTCCAGTTGCTGTAGTTGGCATTGTACTCTCTAATGGATTTTAAGTGTGACGAGTAGAGGGGAACACTGACCTATATTTCCCTAGATGACACACCTTTTGTGATGACGTGTACCAAGTAGACAGAGTACATGACTAGTGTGGCACTGTGATTATCAAAGGGGAGGCTACTGTCCACCTGTGTCCCATGTTCCCTTATCACACCTTCGATGTTAGGTAGACTACCACCTATGTGGTAGTTAAAGGGTACAGTGTTCTGGCAAGAAGGGATGGCACTGCAGTGTCAACACTAAGCTTCAGTCCATACCTTGGTCGCCAGGCACCTGTCGCAGTAAGTATGCCCCATGTATCTCTATCTCTATCTCTATCTCTATCTCTATCTATATGTATCTATATATCTATATATCTATATATACACACATACATACACACATACATATAAACATACATATAAACATCCATTGCTGTACATATAGATGTACGTATAGGCACATATACAGTCCACTATTCATGGTGGGAATATCAATTATGTGACAGTTGCGAGATATACAGTTATGTAATATTGCACAGTGTTGTGCAGACTGCATTGAAGGTGTCCTCAGCCTATGTAGCTTTAGCAGGCCTCACTGGCTGCAACACTGCAAAACTGACAGAGCATACCCACAGCGTTTAACCACCACATGTCATATACCAGCACTGCATGCTGTTTTCTTTGCCACACACTACAACCTACATAGAAATATGCACATAACCTTCAACAACGTATATATATACACCCTTCAAAAACAGTTGCAGTATGTCCCTTGCCCTATGCATATGTACAGATACATATAGATACGTACTGCTGCCACATATGGATGATTCACAGTATGTAGAGTACTCTTCATAAACATCTACTACATGCCAGCAAATACATATGTGTTACATACCTTTTGTTTGTATTGCTCTGTTCCGTCTGTGTTTAAAGGAATTTTTTTTTTCTCTGTTGCTCTTTCTTTTTCTGTGTCTCTTTTTCTGTGTCTCTCTGTTTCTGTCTCTTTGTCTGTCTTTGTTTGTGTCTCTGCCTCTGTCTCTCTCTTGCTCTCGTCTCTATCTCTCTTGCTGCAATGAGATTATTGCATGTGTGGACAGCAAGTACAGCCTGCTTTTCTAGGTATCTGCACATGTGCATGTGATGGCCTCTGCACCAATTGGTGCCCACAATTTACTAATTGCATGCAGCCTACTGTGTGGTAATCGCAGTACTCACTGTCATAGCAGCCCACTGCTATAAAATGCTAGGTTAGATAGACGTAGCCCTTTCAGCTTTCCAAAGTGGGGCCCATGCTTATTTGCTGTGGATACCGTTGTGTCACTCAGAAGGTTGGTATACTTCTTATATCTGAAGCTAGGGTTGTAGCCAGTGATTTGCATGTTGTACTCAAACCTGAATGTTGCTGCTTCTAGTATACACTTGTCAGTGTAGAATTTTACTCACCCCTCCAAATGCTTACACAAGATACATGGGAGTATGTACGTTCTTTTCTTATTAGACAATTAACTGCCATACAAAAGTAGTTATTGCAATGTATTCCTCTGGCACATGAACTGTTTGTGAACTACTATACTGTAAATATTAATTATCTCACTTCTGAACAGTTTGTTGTTTATTTGTGTTGACATTAGCACAGGCTGCTCAAGACAACTGGACACATTTCAGTACTGAGTATGCCTACCTACATCCTTAGTAGAGCCTGACTACACATGTATATTGTTCTTTTGGGTAGGGGTGCAGAAGTACAGAGAGCATTATATATTATTATGTGATGTTTATCTTGCTGAACATACAGGGTTGCTGTGTACCTGTTAGTCTAACAAGGCAAGTAGTCTGTCTGTGTAGCTCCCACTTGTGGACATATCCAGATGGTAGCCAGGGTTAGCCTATTATTCTTTGTCTGTGCACCACCAGTCTTTTCTGCACTGGAACAATGGCGTTGTCACAGTTGGTTGCTACCAGTACATGGCTACATCCTTTGATATTTCTGTGTTGTACTCCTACATAAGGGTATGCTTATGGGACTCATTCCAAAGCTATTTGCAGAGTGTGTAACTGCAGAAAAGCTGAAATGCCTGTGTGTTTCTGCCTCTGCCAGGCCTCTGCTACACTCAGGTATATATTTGAACAGCCTCAGGGAAAGGTACATATAAGTGAGGTACACCTGTAATATATTACCGACATTAAGTTGAGACTGTGAGAGAATCAGAGCATATGTATTAATACACCTTTTCTGATGTGCATGCAGTGTGTACTCTTACTTATTGACATTATTCATTAAGTGTAATTCCCCACTTTTTGGCCTAACATCAGTACTTTTCAGAGGGATTCTGAGGGACACAGCTAACATTTGTTTACGAATCAGGTACATCCCTGAAAAGCAGTCACAGTTGGGAAGTATGGCCTCTGCCCTATTCAAATATGCCAGTGTTTATCCTGCTCTGATACTGTGTGGGGTTTGTAAAGTGCTACCGTAACCTTATTTCCTGCTAGAATGGCTGGTTCTCTTTTCACAGTCATGTCATGCTATTCCACAACAACTGCTGGTAAAGATCCACAGAACAAGATTTGTGTTATGGCATTCCTATTTTCCATTTACATTCACTGATTATAATGCATGATATATTTATTACAGCGCCAACTTGTTGTATGTCTACTGTGGCTTAGTGGTATTTCAAGCAGTGTAGTGTGTCCAAGGTCCGGGGTTTGAGACTGACAGAGGTGTTTTATTTTGCTGCTCAGCAGAACAAGGGCCCTGCCATGCAGAGTGACTAAGGCACTTTTAAGCAGTTGTAAGCAGGTTTGCGTGAGTTTGTGCGAAGCTTAGCAATACTTAGCTAAGCTCACACATGCGCACACTCACTCAAACCCGCTAACTACTGCTTAAAAGTGCTTACTCCCGCTAACCCCTGCGGTAATTTCTTTGAAATAAAAGAAAATGGGGAGATAGGAAAGTGGTGAAAAAGGGGGCACAAAGATGGAAAGACAGTAGGGGAACCAGCTCGGGATGTGCAGGACGGGTGTAAGGAAGGTCCATAGCTGCCCATTTCTTTACCAGCAACAGCTGTGCATATGTTAGAAATTTGGAGTGAAATTTGAAACCTTCCACCCCTGAGAGAGGGGTGAGGACAACAAAGTATGTTGTACTGACAATTATAATTATCAGTTTATATGTCCAGCGGACATGTGTGCGAAATGGGCAGCTATGTATGGGGAATAATTTTTTTGTGGGAACAGATTGCCCTTTTTTTTTTTTTTTTCAGGTGAGAGTGGAATGCGAGGTAGAGGAAGTAGGTATATTTGGGGAGGTAGGTTGGGGAGGTAAACAGACAAGACAAACAAGACACATACAGGGGTGGAATATGACACATGGGGTGGGTGAACACAACTGATGGGGACGGATGTTTGGAAATCGCAAGCCCATGAGCCCACAGATGGTAACAGTGGAACTGAGATCCCCACCCATGGGCAGTCACCACTGCACCTTCACAGTCCCAAGGGTGGCTGTGCTGGGGGCTGTGTAGGAGGGGCAGGCTCACCCATGAGTCGCACCACTCTCGCCTCGAGCTGGCATAGGGGATCAGCGACTGAACGCTGGATCTCCCTACGCACCACAGCCCAGACCCTTTGGAGGGTGACAGGTGGCCCTTCTCTGCCCATGCTTGCACAGGGGGGATGAGCCCCATCTCCTGCAGTGCTTCCACCCGAAGGTGGCACAGGACCAACGGAGGAGGGAAGCCCGGGCTGGGCACCGGACCTGCTGGTGCCAGGTGCAATCGCCAGCTGAGGAGGGACAGATGGGTCAGCTGGGACCAGCCTTCCCATACATTCTGTGTTTAGATGTGTTTAATTACAACATAGACAACAGCATTCCAAATTAGTTGTAACAGCATGCAGTAATATTCCCATTAACCCAACACACCAGGGTTCCAACAGTTGAACAGCAAGCATAACACATGCATATATTGAACGACAGTTGACATTCCAACAGCATGCAGGGATGATTGGTGGCAACAGGCCACCAAGATTGTGGTGTTTGAACAGGGCACATGCATCAAAGTAAATGCAGATATTTATAGAATAGGACAAATGTCCCAACAAATGTTTTGAGATTAGACATGCCCATTGAGGTGCGGAATTGCATTGTTTATGCACATACAGTAGGGTGTAAAAAGATACCTCCATTAACATCTTATAAGTACTTTTAGTCTACACTACATTCCTATTGACTGCAGGTGTATATCCCCTACATGTATTATTACACTAGGCAACATGCATTAGGTTGTGTAATGGGTTTGGCTAGTTCATTATATACCTGACCTATATCTGACTTACTAACTGTCCAAGATGCAGATGTTACTGCTACATAGTTATATGTTTTATTTATATTTATATATCTAGATATCTGGATGTTTTCACGTGACATTTTCAGTTAAATTTCTACAGAACCCTACATTTCATGTAGCACACTCACATTTCTGGGAAACACATTAACAAGCTACTCGTGTGCCAGATTTACCTATGCATGCCAGCCATTAACCAACTGTTGAGGACTGTATATATGCTTCACAGCTACTGGCACTTCCTTCATCTACTTTATATGGGACTGCCCAACTGTGGGTTGACAGCACTTAATGCAACAGTACTATTTATATAAACCAAGGATACAACAACATTTCAAAGTAAGTGACACAGACACACTCCAAGTATTATACCTTTATTAATTACATTACACACTTTTCTACAGGCTCTCTCATTTATTTGATATTACAGTGCATACAGAAGACTTATTCAAGATGTATTATACCTTTATTAATAGGTTACAACACTCTTTTTCAGGCTTGCTCACTTATTTTTATAACAGTACATGCAGAGATATTATTCTGGACTTATTTTACCTTTATTAATGGGTTATTACACTCTTTTTCTGGCTCTCTGACTTATTTTATATAACAGTACATGCAGAGAAATTATTCAGGGCATTTTATGGCTTTACTATTGGGCTACAAAACTTTTTTTCAAGCTCTCTCACCTATTTTATATAACAATGCATGCAAAATAGTTACTAACCTGCCTGGTGGTGCAGCCTTAGCAGCCTATCTGCATAGGCTTACTGATTCGCAGCACGGACACCTGCAGCTGTGAAGTAAATTAAGGGATATTGAGACATACCTATCCATTATATAGACTAAATTAGCATCTCTTACATACTTCATTCCATGGCTACCTACTCTGTAGTGGGGCATCTTGCATGCCACGGGCCTCCTGTATCCATCAGTTCAGTAGATCCTGCTTCCATCTCTTCAGGTCTGCATGGTGGTGACGGACCTGCTCACCAGTCCGAGAGATGCCTGTGGCACTGGTGAGATCATGAGCTAACTGGTTCCAAGCCTCTGCTTTGTACTCCATCCCTTGGAACTGGCCCTGCAGGAGTCTTGACTCATGACGGTGGACAAGGAGCCAAACCATGTATTTTGGCTCCTCGATGCCCCAGCGTTGTGCTCGAAAGCGAGTTCCCTCTCCAGCACCAGCCATTCTGACTGCAGATGGGAGCTACAATCAGTTATGGCGAGTATTCCCACCTATGGAGCTTAAATATGCCGCATTTCCCGCACTTATTTGTGATTGGCCATTTTTGAAAATTCTCGGCTAACAGCAAACCTGCTTAGCAATGGTTAATCTTCCATTTATAAGTATATGTATGTTAACAGTGTATGTTTATGCTAAGCTGTCATGGCTTAGTGGTTCAGTACTTTGATTATGGTGCACAGTGTCCCGGGTTCAAACCTTGTCATTGCTTTCTATGTTACTACTGTCCAGACAGGGTAGGGGGTGTGGCTGTGTTTAGGCAACTTTGCTCTACGTTGCTCCACATTGCCCTATGGTGCGCTGGTTAGCGCGGTGCGCATCTCCGCACAAACCTATTGCGCTGGGTAAAGCGCTGCTTAGCTATGGGCAATTATATTGTGCTAGGTAAAGTGCTGCTTAGCTATGGGCAATTATATTGCGCTAGGTAAAGTGCTGCTTAGCTATGGGCAGTTATATGTTAATATCCTTAATGCTGCTCACCTTCTTATATTTATATATATATATATATATATATATATACATTTTGTTCACTAATACATAGGCCATTGCAATGCGTTTTACTAAAATTTCATTCGTATATGTCAGGAATTATTTTATATACTAATTTAAAACATAAAATAGACAGGGGAGTGGTGGGACTAGAACCGGGAATGTCTCCTCTTTGTGCGAACGCTCTACCACTATGCTATTGAGCTTGATTTGCATAAACATTTCTTATTATGCTCTTCGATGTCGAAATTGCTAACTGTAGCTAAGCCATGGGCACACCCGCGCAAACATGCGCAAATACGGGCAGCTATATCGGGAATTAGAAAAAAAAATTAGTTTACATTTTACATTTGCAAAGGGGTTTAGTATGTGGGGATGTGTACTGTTTGCTATGTGTACATTTCAGCGGACTTACTCATTGCATTTGTCTTTTTCACTTTATATGGTTGCAGGGGCATGGATATTTGGACTGCTAGGCAGTCCGACATGCCCCCTGCAGTCTTACACGCTCCGTGTAAGCCTTCCAGTTGAGTCAGCGCCCTCATGCATATGCATGACGCGCTGACATCGTAGTTTTAAACGGCAGTCTCCAAGTAAGACTTGGTTGGTCTTACTCGGAGGATTACTGAATCCCGGCCTGTGTCTTGAAGAATTTTATGACTTACAAAAGCAACATCAAGATAATTATTGTAATAAGTATAAAATGAAATATAATTTAACTAAACAAGAATATATAGCATTAAAGAAACTACAAGAGAATGAAAATATCACAGTTAGACCAGCTGATAAAAGTGGTCCAATAGTATTAATTGTTACCATTAAATATAATACAGATATGTTAGAATTACTATGTAATGAATCATTTTATTTAAAGATTTTGAATATAAAAGTTGATAGTATGATTAATAATATTCATAAAGGAATGATAAACGTATTACATACACAACTGATTGATAATAACTTATTTCATTTTTTAAAATTATCAAGTCCTTTATTACCTATCATTCAAGGCTTACCCAAGACTCATAAAGACCTGATTAACCCTCCTTTACGTCCTATAGTAGCAGGTAGAAACTGGTGTACAGAGCCAGCTTCTATATATACTGAGAAAAAACTTAGACCTATTTTAAATAGAATTGAACATGTCCTGAGAAATACCCAACATTTTTTAAATGATTTGTTTGCATGCACTGAAAATATGTTACACAGAGGAATTATTGCTGGTTACACTGGATATAACATCATTATTTACTGTGATTCCTAATGATGATGGTTTATTTAAACTAAAGCATTTTCTGCAGATGTATAGTCATTTCACAGATAAAGAAATTGAACGTTTAATTAGTCTAACTGACTGTGTTTTACAGAATAACATCTTTGTATTTAATGAGAATATATACTGGCAGAAACATGGTGTAGCTATGGGCACACCATGTGCTAACAGCTACGCCAATGCAGTACTGGTTATTTGGGAATTGGAACATGCGTTTAAAGGACCTTTTAATTTACATGTGGTTTTCTATAGACATTTTGTGGATGATATTTTTCTGCTTTGGAAAGTAACTATTGATTCATTAGAAATGTTTGTACAATATATTAATAATATTACTTCTTTTTTTAAATTTTCACACTATCTAAACATTCTATAGATTTCTTAGATGTTAGTGTCTTATTAGACACAGCAGGGAACTTCACTACAAAATTATATAGAAAGCCACATTACTGTAATAAGTTTTTACACAAAGAAAGTATGCATCTTGCACATGTATTTAAAAGTGTAGTAAACAGTCAAATGTATAGAGCACCAAGATTAAATGTTGACAATAATGATTTTGTTCAAGAAACCGAATATTTGGAACAAGCATTTATTGCTAGAGGTTATGATAAAACAGAAATTAATAATAGTATTAAGAATATTAAAGAATTAAGAAGCAGCAAAGCTAAACCTTAGAGTAAAATGCATAGTATAGGTAGCACTGTAAACACACATAAAGATGCAACCAGAGGCACTAAAATGTGTTTACAATACTTAAATGACAGAGAATATATTAACATTATAGAAAAACACTGGAAAATTTAACCACTGATAGAGCATTGGAAAATATAATAGAAGAAAAACCTAGGGCCAGATTCATGAAGGCTTGCACAGAGTCTAAGAGTAGTGTAAGACGGCAGACAGCCAATATGTCTGCCGAGCGATCCAGCAACAGCTGGCAGGGGCGTGCATGAAAGCTCCTAAAACTACTCTTGCATGGACAGTGTTATGTTATGCAAATTACCTCATTTGCTGCTGAAAGCTATGCAAATAAGGTAAATTTGCAATCCAGGAAACACTAACCTGTCCGTGGAAGAATAGAGTTATTTGCAGAAATGTACTCTGTTGGTAACGGAGTACCGTTCTGCAAATAGCAAAATGGAGCTATGACAGCTCCAAATAAAGGATGTATCAAGTTGAGGAAGCACGCCAAAGGCCAAATATAAGGCCATTGGCATTTTTATCATTTGAAAATTAATAAAAATCAAATTTTTTTCCCCCGATCTCCAATGTTTAAGCGTAGCGCCGCGCAAATGTGCGGCGCATTAAAAACCAGAAAATAAAAAAAAAATAGCAAAAAATAGGCATTCTTATTAAAAATATTATTCTGCTATGCAGGTGAATGGCAGCCTGAAGACAGCATGGCTACTGAGTAGTGGTTGTTAAGGGGGGAAGCTCAGTTTGAGAGATGTAACCAAGCATTAATAGGCAATCCTATGCAAATGAGGATAAGGATAGTGAATCCCAATTTTTCCTGGCATGTGAGCCATGTCCCTAGAGTGTAAGTGTAGGAATGGGGAGTAGTAGAGTAGAAGATAGGTGACATCATGAGGGGGTATGTATGAAAGACTGTAAGCTTATTGGAGCAGAGTGGCTTGTGTTTGCTGTGAGTTACTCAGGATTGGAAGAAGCGTGTCTACAGTTGTCCTAGCTGAAACCCAGAAACTGAAGGTGTACACAGTGGATATCACTGAAATTTCTTGCAAACGTGCTAACACCATGTGCGCGCGAGCCTGTAAGCCTGTGTAAGCCAGTGCGCGCGCGTGTGCACCCGTCTAAGATTGTGTAAGCCTGTGTGCACGTGTGTGCACTCGTGTGCGCATGTTTGCACTTGTTTGCGTGGTGCTGCCCCTTGTGGAAACAGAAAGGGAAAAGGAAGGAAAAGAAGTAGTAGGAAGTTAACCAAGGAGAACTAGCAGAGCTGCCAGGTGAAATAAATCAGAATCAGCCAATTACACAGGCAGTACACTAGCCCATCCCAGCACTTAAAACTCTGCAAACAACATTCCCCCATGTTTTTGTCAAAAACACTGCAACACTGCAGTATACAAAGAGAGTGAAAACTTAAAAAGCTTAACTCAGACAAAAAAATGTCAGGGGCTGCCATTGCTATTATAAGCCAACATGTGCAAGATGCTGAGGGTGGTGCCATTGCAAATGCTGCTGAGCAACCCACAGCGAGGAGACGGAGAAGAGTGCACAGGCCCAGGGTAACCTACCAGGGGCTACATGAGCTGGAGATAGTAGAGCGCTATAGAGTGGACAGAGACCTCCTGCAGCAAATTGTTGAGCTGTGCAGGCCACGCCTCACACACAGAACCAACAGAGGGGAACCCATCCCAGTGGAAACCAAGGTATGTGTTGGCCTAAGAATACTAGCAACAGGTACCTTCCAGAGACCAACTGGTGATATGATGGGGATTTCACAGGCATCAGCATCCAAGGTACTGCACCAGTTCCTGAATTCCATGTCAGCACATGTCGGTGATTATGTATATTTCTCCAATTCCCATGAGGCATTGGCCAGCAATATGTGTCTCTTCCAGCAAATAGCGGAATACCCTGAGGTAGTGGGTGCAATTGACTGCACACACATACACATCAAAGTACCAGCCAGTGAGTGGGGTAGGGCCTACATCAACAGCAAGGGCTTCCCCTCCATCAACTGCCAGGTCGTGTGCGATGCCCAGGGCATAATACTGAATATGTGTGCTGGCTGCCCTGGAAGCTACCACGATTCCCATATCTGGCATCTGACGCAGCTGTACCAGACATTTGCCAATAGGGACATCCCTGACTGTCACCTAGTGGGGGATGCTGGATACGCACTGGAGCCGTGGCTGATGACACCCATCAGAAATGCACACACACCTGAACAAGAACTCCATAATGAGGCACACGCACAAACAGAAAATGTAATTGAGCGTTTGTTTGGGATGCTCAAGTCACTGTTCCGGTGCCTTGACACATCTGGTGGAGCCTTGCAGTACTCACCAACTACATGTACCCAAATTGTCATGGTATGTGCCATGTTACACAATATGATCCTGCGAAAACAGCTGCAGCAGGGAACAGCATGGGGCAGGGCCAAACAGCCCCCCACCATTGCCAAGGCCATCACAGGCAGAGCGTGACTCGGAGGAGGAACAACCCGAGCCTGCCCCAGTAGGGAGAAGGAAGCGTGCCCAGTGTGCCTTGGCCTTGGCAAAGAGACTACACATAGCACATACACTGGCTCAGTAGGAACCCTAGAAATTATACCTCTCTCTGACTCGCACATAAAATAAAAGGGATGCCTAACTTGACACTACCTGTTTTCAAACATGTATAGGGAGTGTACTATGTGCATCCGACATAGGCAGCCCTGCAGCACCACCTGAGGCATGATTGCCATGTTTTAAGCAATATAAAGCAGTGCTAAGTAGCTTTTACCACTATTTAGTATATGTAAACAAAATTGTTAACTGCGCAACGTCGGGCAACGTTGGGCAAAGTTGGGCAAAGTTGGGTAAACATGCTCATATTTGCTTTACTGTTCTGCCCAGCATGAAAATGAAAAGCAGTGACAGGGCTCAAACCCAGGATACTGTGCACTATAGTCACAGTACTGAACCACTAAGCATGACAGCATTTCACTGGCACAGACAGCAGGACAATTGTGCACTAATGCAAACACAAAGAAATGCTGTATCATGCCCCTAAAGAGGCATATGGGTAACCTCCCCCACAGGCCTATGCAGACAGAGAAGAGCAGGCCAGGTGGTGTGATGTGGGCTGGGTAGGCTATGAAGTCGCAATCTAATATACATGACATTGGATGCTAAGATCTGTAGTACAGTAGTATGCCTCAAGCCAGTACGATAGGCAACAGTACAGACTGAAATGGTGTACCTTACATAGCAGTGCAGGCCTAGCAAATGTGTATAAGTGTCAGGTGAACCCCTCATCCTATGTACACCTACAGTAACAATCAGGTGTGCCCCCGGGTAGAAATGTACAAAGAATAGCTGCCCCCCCTGTATGTAGAAATGTTGATAAGTCTATGCAAAGTGTCTCATGGAAGCCCTGCAGGCACAGCATGATCCCTGTTGATGTATGACACAAAGGTGAGCCCTGCAGCAAAAATACAACATGATTTTCCACACACATATAGTATAAATGTCTATACTGGGCGTGCTCTCACACTTCAACAAATGTAGTGGATTTCAGTCAGCAACATACTGAAAGGTTATACTGGGCATGATCACACATTTAAATAAACAAAGCAAATGTCAGGCAACAACATACTGAAAGGTCATACTGGGCATGCTCACACACAGGCCATGTCTGAGTACAGCAGTGGGCCACACATATCTGGAAGTTGCATGTTTTACCCCAGGAACCTGTCACTATTCACCAATCCTGCCTTCTGCACACAGTTATATGAAAACAGACACATATAATATATTGGAACCCTTAATCAAACTATGTACCACAAATACTTAAGTTGTTCACAGAAAGTGAAAAAGCAAAGAAGATCAATAAACTTGCAATCAGTATCATCAATAAACAATGTGCACTCCAAACATTATCCAATCCATGTTCTGGCAAAGGAATCTGTGAAGGAGTCCACAGAGAACCATGACGCTTCCTTCTGCTATGTCATAAATAGTAATGTACACTCATATGTCCTGAGTCAGTGCAAACTGTAAATGACTGACATTGCCAACATCTTTTCAGACAGGCTCATACATACATACCCCCCTCTCACTGACAAAAGGCCCCATCATCATACCTGGAGATTGTGAAAGCACAGATATCACGTATAGAATGGGTAAACAGCTCCTTCCAAACCTGAAAACATGGCGTCTATGGGATTACATTGTTTCCCTAGCTGTGTCATATGTGAACTCCAGAACAAACAGACCCTGCACCTGAACAGTCTGTTGAGCCTCACCCTATGTACAGGATATGAAACTGTTGAATGGTTTCAGCAATGTTTTGCACACTCCACAAGTGTTCATGCACAACAGACCATGGGAACTATTGTCTTATAAGCCTATTAAGCCTTATCTGCAAAGCCATGGTGTCCATCATGATGGATCTCATAAACAGAGGTATTGGGAGCCTACAAAAACCCAACCCTAGCAATATTGGTTTGTTCAGGGGCAGATCATGGTTCCCAAACCTGCTAGACTGTTTTCAAAGCAGTCACCCAGGACATACAGCAATGAAATGAGCTACACATGTCCCACATAGACCTTGTAAAGCCCGTTGCAAAGATCCCATTCACATGTCATATCCACAGTATCAACAACCTGTGGATAAATATGTATGACATCTGATGGATTACCAAATAGGGCACAGATAGATCCCACAAGGTAAGAAATGTGGTTACCTGTTCAAGCTGGTAACAACTGCTGTCCCCCATGGCTCAGTCATGAGACCCCACCTGTCTGATGTATGCTTTTCAGATATACAGTCAAACACATGAGGGCTATGTTTAGCAAAGGTTGTGGCTGACTGCGCAAATGGTGTCATACCCGATGTTTGAGACAACAGAGACATCCTTATAAAGGTTCACAGTCAGACAGATGTGGTGACAGGATTATGGCCCTGAGCTACAGTCACACAAATACCACATAGGTGTCAACACCATAAATATGGAGCTGATATGGACACATGTGGATAGTCATCTCCACTTCCGGAAACACATTCACAAAGTGGTTAGAAATACATGCTATGTGTTCCCACAAACTGCCAAAGTCTTTGCATGTCAGTCAAAGGAGGTTCCCTGTGCCCATCACTCATCAGACCTGTATGAGAGTACCACATCAGAGTTGCAATGCATCTGACTAGGCACCTTCAGCAGCTGGAAAGAGCACTGAAGATACTGGCCTCAAACAGTTGCCCCATGCAACATGACTGAATTTAACTCAATCTGTACTCTGTTGCATACTGTCTACTCATGAGATATTGTGGGAAGAAATATCCAGGGAATTGTTATGGCTAGGCTTGCATAGGCCCTAGGGCCGATAGCCTAGTACCAACCTATGAACCTATGTTGATGGAATGGTTGCCTCGGAGTTTAATCTATTAATGAGGATTGAGACTGGGAAAGCAACAGCATCTGCAGCTAATTGCAGGTACACAGCAGGGAGGTGGTCGGCTGCTAGAGTAATTGGTTTAAGTTTTTTGAGAAGGGCATGGATGAGGGTAGTAGGGATAGGTTGGAAGCTAAAGGAGAGATAAGTCCTGGGAAGATTTGAGCTGTCAGCAGTGTTTGAGGTAAAGCTAGGGGGTAGGGTGGGGGGTTGGAATTGGAAGAAGTGAGTTGGGTGGCTATTGTGTGGATAGTTTCAGTAAAGAAGCAATTTAATATGTTAGCAATAGCTACTGGTGTTTTGTCAAGGGCTGCTGATTGGGTGGGAGTGCTGGTTCAGCCTGGATGGAAGAGGTTATTTATTCCAGCCCAGAACTTTTGAGGTTTGTTTTGATGCTTTTGTTGTAGGTGAGTATAGTAGTATATTTTGTCTAATGTGATGGATTTTAGTGTCATTCCTTATTTAACAGTATTGGACAAGGTCTAATGGGTCTCTAGAAGTTTGCCAAGTGGTCCAAGCCTTGTTTCTATGAGTTATTTTGGTTTTGGTAAGTCTAGTTAGCCATGGGGCAGTTCTAGCTTTGGCATGGATGGTGCGTACAGGGGCATGGGAGTTAAGGATATTGAGAAATTTAGTATTAAAGAAGGCCAAGGACTCATCTAACGGGAGCCTTTTAAGTTCTGACCAGTTGTAAGCCTTGAGATCATATAGGAAGTTGTCTAGGTTAAAGTATTTTTTGTTATGTGTCACTTTCTAGGTGTGGATATGGGTGTTCTCAGCTTTGTATTTGATGATATAGGTGAGGCAATGATCACTTAGGTCACCAGGTAATGTGCCTGAATAGTGCATCTGTGGGTCAGCATTGATCAGGATCCAATCTAGGATGCTACCTTTTGTCTTTACTTTTGCTATACCTAGTGGGGGAGGATATGGTCTGAGTAAATCCATGAAGGTTTATGTCATTGCTGGGGGATTCGGAGGAACAGGTCTCCTAGTCAATGTTAAAGTCACCTAAGACTATGATTTCTTGGGGATAGTTGCAGGCTAGCCAGTGTAAAACATGTTATAGGGTGCTGACATTCTTTCCAGGGGGTATATAAAAGTTGACAATATATCTACATTTATTTTTATTTATTTGTAGTTTGGTGAGAATTTCAGCGTTATTTACTTGGGGAGGCTTTTGGCTGTCAATAGTGACTGTGAGGTTGGACTCAAATACAGCAGCTATCCCACCACCTTACTTGGATTTCCTGTCAAACTTAAGGATGTTATACCCTGGAGGAGTTACTTCAGTGTCTTTAGTTGCTGGTTTTAACCAGGTTTCAGTAAGACAGAGAATATCTGGGGAGTGGACAGCTAGGAGGGCATGGAGGTAGTGGATTTTATTATTTAGGCTTCTGATGTAAAGATAGCAGGCCAGGAAAGGGTTTGGGTGCTTATTTAACAGAATATAGTAGGTAGGACTGTTAGCCATAGAACTAGTGTCAGAAGGTATAGTGTTGTTAGGGTTTGGGTGAGGATTGTCAAGTGTGGGTGGGCCAGGATTAGAGTGGATGTCACCATCTTTAGTGAGGTTGTAGTTCAGTCAGTTATAAGTTTCAGGATTTTATTAATAAGCTTAAGATATTGTCTGTTTTTTGACTAGTGTAACTGGGTCAGAGAGAGTAATAATATTTAGGGGGTATTGCTATAGGCGAAAGTGTGTTATTAAAATGTTCTAGCTTTTTAAGAGCAAGAGTGGTAGATGTTTGGGATTTTGGGCATTTGAGATCTGGATAGAGTTTGTGTTCATATGTTGTGAGGTGGTAAGGTAAGTAGAGCATTATTAGTAAGTAGAGGAGTGAGAAAGATCTGGATATTATTATTGTTAGAAATAGGAAATACAAAATGAAGCATTAAATGTAGTAGCAAATAAGTGCTTACATGCTATGCTGTTAGAGTAGAAGAAGAGGAAACTATAAAGTATAGGAATGAAGTAGGGTAAGAGAGGGATGAGTTGTTTAACAGAAAGGCATTGTCAGTAACACAGAGGTTGTGATTGGATTGAGGGAAAGCGGGAGGGGTAAGGTATAATAAATTTGGCAGTAGTGGGGGTAGCTGAGCATTAGGGGCAAGAAGGGCTGCGGAGCGATGTTATGTTACAGGAAATGAAATACACTTATTAAAGATGTCATTACCCTGCTATTGTATTAGACTGGAATGTGATCACTGTTTACCAGAGCTGAGTTATGCTTAGCAAGTTTAAGCATTGCTTAAATGTAAATGCTAAGCAGATTTGCACACTAAGAGAAGCCTACATGGTGTAAGCACCTATTTGTTTAACCGAACGTTAGCACCGCTTACCATCACGCAAAACCATGCAAACCCACTTAAAGCTGTTGAAAACTGCCTTAATCACTCTGTATCCAACAGTCCATGTTCTGCCTAGCAACAAAACAAACAGCCATTGCAGGTCTTGAAACCAGGACCCTGCACACCATAGTCACAATTTACCAATAAGCTATCTCAGATGCAAGGTTTTAAGATGTTTTCTCAAACATACCCTTCTTTACAGCCAGTTTACAATAGGGAAGACACTGCAATTATGAAGGCTTGGTATCTACATATATATATATATATATATATATATATATATATATATATATAAATATAAATAAATATATATATATATATATATATATATATATATATATATATATATATATATATATATATATGTATATAAAATGTGTGTGGATACAAATATACAATATATAATATACAATATATAATATAATATATATATACATATCTGAGATATATATATATATATATATATATATATATATATATATATATATATATATATATATATATATATATATATATATATATATATATATATATATATATATATATATATATATATATATATATATATATATATATATATACATTCACATACATACATGTCCCAAAATGCCCATACAAACATATGATGTTCATAGACCACCCATAACTGGGGCTGCATGCACAGTCGGATACAAAAGGACCAATGACATTCACATCTGCCCCCCCCCCATCCAAATAAATAAGTGAACAGTACACTGCTACAAAATCATGATAGGTCATACACAATGGCCAGACAGACAACAACCTCTTAGCAGAAGAACTAAAATGACTAAACATAGCGAAGAGAAATACAACCAGTCAGTAATTCACACATGTTTATTATACTTTGATGTCCTGGCCAAAGCCTTCAAGGAGTAAAACATTGCAAGAAATACTCGCCTTAATCACAAGAAGCAATTAACAATTACATAATTAAATACACAGCCTCCAATTAAACTATTCATTTAACCCTCTATGGGATAAAGTATCACATTTAATATCAATACATTAAGTCTGTACATAACAGTTGTCCTTTTATTAATGTTTCATCAAACTGAGGAGCAGAACTTTTCCAAAACAGTACCTTGGAATCCACTTCTGTCCCCATGGTGAGATTTATTCAAATGTACGGCTATAGAACTGTCATCTTTCTTATCAGTAATTATGTCTTACATGTCCTAACAGCCGAGTTTAAAAACATGTGTTACTCTCCCCCACATAAAATATGTAACAAGGGCATCTAAGAGCATTCTCTATACACCAACTTCTTGAATGTACAGACTTCAGCATGTTTTCCAGCCTTTCCCCTCAGCAGGAATGACAGCACTAAATAATGATAGACCATTATACCTATCAACCTCCTACTGTATGACATCTAGACAAAACCTGACATAACTGGTGGACAGAGGCCCAAATACATGGCCATACATGAAATATTGTTGTTATACACTGAGAAAGTTACTGGGGTTACAGGGTTTCTTGTAACATATATTTTCTGAGGGATATAAGGTCAATAAAACAAATGGATGTTAGCATTTACAGATTGCAATCACCAGATTATGCTACTGATTTGCTAAGGACAATACCTGTCTGGGGAACAGACCAAACATGACAGGCTAACCTGTGGCCATTATGTGGATAGCCCTCTATTTGAGAGCTGTGCAGAGACAGAACTTTGTCAGACTGAAACCCATGCAGAAGTAGCAGGTGCAGACAAACCCTGTTAAGCTAGCAGTATTCCAAACATATAACAGTAATACTCACACTCTGTCCCTAAGTTTTGAACCTTCTCCACCATTTAGTTGGCTTGTCTCCACAAGTCTTGTTGTAGAGGTAGTAGCCCACACAACTCCAGGATGTCTTCCTCACAAGTAAGAGAAAAGGTCAACACCCATATGGAGTTCTCAAATTATAGGAGTGTGTTGCCATGACATTGGCTATTGGAAGAACTACACAGCTGCTCTGCATGCAATTAGCAAGTGGGGAACACCAATAAGTGCACAAGCCATCACCTGGTCATAAGCATCACCTTCAAAGGTCATGTTGACACCTATTCAAACCAGCTGTCTCTGTAGTGCACAGAGAGAGAGAGAGAGAGAGAGAGAGAGAGACAACAAATAAAACAAACTGGAAAAAATAATATAAAAGAAATGGTTAGTGGAACATGTAAGCATGTAATTGAATGTAGTACTTGGTCTGCAATAATGGGAAGTATGATTTGGAACAATATATGTCCCAACAAGATGTGCTGTACTAATGTGCTGCTGAACAGCTGCTATGGCCATAGCATCTGGCCCTCTCTGCAGTGGGAGAGATCACAGCCATACATCTCAATTGTACAGTTCTTCACAGAATGTCCAGATTTTCCCATCATAGTTTTTTGTTTGTTCCTCCTGAAATCTGTACTTTCCTGGCAAATAGCCGAGGATTAAAGTGATCAAGTAATGCCAAACACTTGAGTTTAAGGCTCCACATCCTTAAGAATATTCACAGTAATGCGAAATGTATCATTCTACAGACTTCCTAAGTTTGTAACAGGAATATTTAAAGTTTGTCCCTATTTATCCCCCCATCATTTTAGGCTTTGTCCAGATGTGATGCTCTAAGAGGTTATGAGGAAAGATCACAGCTCAGGAGCCTGACTCACCCTGGGAAAGGACAGCTCACATATGACAACTGCTGGGGTGTTTGTCAAACACTTGTGACTGTGCCACTGCTAGGCCAGTTAATGGAAAGTTGTCCATATCCATATGTTACCTGTGAATATGAGTGTGACACATGTTTGTCTTGTAACGCTAAGAGACCTATATAGGGCATGTGCATAGTACAGTACTGCTGCAGACATATGTTGAACTGCATGTGATATATTGACTTAATAACATTCAACTGTACAGTGCTCTGACGGGCAATAAGCACATTTGTGACTGATAGCTGTACTCATGGGTCTATATTAAAACATCGAAGTTTCAAAACTTTGAATGTTCTAATATCGTCCCCTATTCAGCGAAAGCTGAAAATATCGAAGCAACAGAAAACCAAATTTTTTCCTAGGGAAAGAATTTGGTTGTCCATTTCTGTTGCTTTGGTATTTTCAGCGCTGTGGTGGAAAATTACAGGTCAGGTTCAGGTAAGTGTGCGATTGAGTGCGGGATTAGGTTAGTTAGGGTTAAGGTGTGAGTTAGGTATGTGTGCAATTGTGTGGATGTGAGGGTTAGGGCGGGTTAGGTGAGTTATGGTTAGGGCATGGGTTAGATATGTGTGCAATTGTGTGAACTTGAGGGTTAGGCTGGGTTAGGTGAGTTAGGGTTAGGGTGCAGGTCAGGTAAGTGTGCGATTGTGTGGACATGAAGCTTAGGGTGGGGTAAGTGAGTTAGGGTTAGGGTGCGGGAGAGGTGAGTGTGTGACAGTGACGGACCTTAGGGTTAGGGTTTGGGTTAAGGTAAGTGGATAGTTAGTGGTGCGTGTATAGTTTAGTGTAGGGTTAGATGTAAGATGTTAGGTGTATGTGTGTGGATTGCTGTTTGTTTGGCGTGCTTCTGTTGTATGTATGTGTTTTGGAACAGCAATTTTTTTCTCGAGGAAAAAATTCACTGCTCTGTATGTTCAATGTTTTCAGCTTTCACTGAATAGAGGTAGATATTAGAACATTCAAAGTTTTGAAACTTCAATGTTTTAATATAGACCCGTAGTCACATACACATATACCTATGTTATGTCAGCCAAACCACTGGCAAGTCTGTGAGCAATGACATTGTAACATAATAGCCTACTTATGACTGTTGGACATCTTCCATGTTATCATAGTGATGTCAAAGCCTATTGTGCAATCAGCTTGCTAATGTATGGTGCAGCTATATTAATACAGTATCAGTATTGATGACCATTTTGTCACCCAATTGTGTGCCATTGTCCAGACGTACTGCTATAACAGGTTGAGAAGTATGATTAAGCAGCAAGACAGTAAATACAGTGTGCCATACTAACATAGAACAGAAATGTATACCAGGTATCCCGAGCACATGTATGTATGCATATGTTCAGCTGGAAGGCAAATAGACAAGCAGTCAGGTACATCGGTTGTGCATGTTGCACATGTATGTTATATCAGTGTCAGTGCATACAACAGACAAATGTGTACAGCTACTGGTTGTCGCATTGCCCTGACACTGATATGGGTGCTAGAGTAGGCATGATTATCAGGTAATAATCAGAGAAGTGTTCAACTGTGTTATGACCCTCTGTCTATGCCTACCACTACCAGTTATATCAACAACCATATACAGTGGATATCACAAGTGTACACACCCCTGTTGGAATGCCAGGTTTGTGTGCTGTATGAAAATCAGACCACAGAAAATCATTTCATAATGTTTCTCATCTTGGATGTGACCCCTAACCTGTACAATTCCATTGAAAAACAATCAAAGGTCTTTCTAGGAAGGTGAGCAACTATTGCCAAGTAAAGATGTGCCATGATGTTATAGTCCAAACCAAAATGAATGAATGCTGTAACTATCTCAAGAGGTGCATACACAACATATCAGTTTAAGGGTGTGCACATTCATTCAATTGGCTTATTGTACTGATTATTATTTCCATATGTTTTCACAGACCAGATTGGTATGTTTTCAATTGAATTGTACAGGCTATAGGTCACATTAAAGGTTGGAATTGTTTTGAAATGAGTTATTGTGGTGTCATGTTCCAATTGCAAAAATACCAGGCTTAGTAACAAGGTTGTGTAGCCTTAATATCCACTGTAGCTATATGGACTCAGCAGTACCTGGCTTGTGTAACCAGCTTCCACCAAGGTAGAGTAAGCAATACACAAACCACATAGGTTGCTATATTGGCTGTACAGGGACACACAGGTGTAGGCAACAACTTGGAAGCTAGCCCACAAATATCTGAGCAAGCATCTAGGTTCACAGGTAACTTCCTGTAAGACTGACTATGACTACAAATTAGACATTTCCACACCACCAAGGACAATTGCAGCAGTGTCTCCACATATGTTGTCAATCTCAGAGGAAACAATACAGTTCACCCTGTACTGGGGGTAAAGAACATCTCATACACACATGCCATGGATATAGACAACCTGAATCAGGCAGGTTAGGTGTGAACATTACCACCCTGTCCACTCCAGTTGTAAAGGGGGATATGCACATCAACCACACTCCTCCCCTCAGCAATGGTGAGCATGTACATATTGCCTACTGATGGCAACAGAAAATTTCCATGGGGCATAATAACATCACTGTCTGCTTCCTACATGAACTCAGGCATGTACTCACAACTCCATCACACACCACAGTCAAACACAGATCTGCCACCATCCACACACCATCCACATGGAAGATGGCCACTGTCAACCCTCTACACAGAAATGAATGGAGAATAGAGGATTATTTAATCAAGTGTCTAACACTGGGGGGAATATATAAGATAGCTCAGGGCCAGGAGTGTAATGCAAGCTGCTAGAGCCATGATACATTGGAGGGTTATGGTGTTGTTTGGATTATTTGCAAGTAATATCCACTGTTGAAGTGCAATTTGACAACCGTATGAGGTCCTGTGACATTTTTCCTGTTTGTGTCTTCCAGGTAACATGCAGAGGGCTCACCTACCAGCATTCTCTGTTGGGGAAACTGACATCATCACCCAATATGTGATCAGACATTATGCCTTGTTATTTGGATGGAGAGCAGAAGATGTGCGGGAGAGGATCACCCTGTGGAATAGTGTGGTCCACAGGGTAAATGATGCTGGCCTGCATAGCAGAACTTATGAGTAGGTGCAGCATCGGGCCACTGGCCTCATCCGCCATGCTCGTTAATGGGCTGCTGCTGTAGTGAAGGACCGGCAAGCCACAGGTGAGGACCCAGCCATCCAGCCCCCACTGACACCCATCGAGGAACTCCTCTCCAACCTTGGGGCACCCACCCAATGCACAATCCATGCAGCTGAGGAAAGCATTGTGGAGGTGGGTTGCACACACACACTGGAAGAGGAGTGTGCAGGCAAGGCCCAGTGGGGATTAGTACACTAATGTATCAGACATACTTGTATCTGTATTGTATCTACATCCATTTGTCAGGTCCGATTGCAGCTGTGGATGGCGTTTTCTAATGCAGAGAGGTGCACATCTTTGGTAAGGACAGGCCATTGTCCATTATTGGGGTTAGTACTGTAAATGTGTAGACATGATGCATCCATCCTGTACCAAGGCCACATGTGAGTCTGCTGACAATAACTCCCTCTCACAACTACAGAGAACCCTTTGGTCTGCATATGGGACAGCAGCCTGAAGCTGGCAAGTATTACATTGATCTGTTGTTGCCTGGCAATACCCCAGGCATGTGAGGGGCATGCAAATTACCATGCACACAACTATCATTAATAGCTATATTGCTTTATGTAATAGCTATATTGCTTTTTGTGCATGTTCACTTGTCCTGGGGTTAACTGCATTGCATCACAGTGGTCACCACTGGGGCCTATCTGATGTGAATTCAACATTCCTGTAGCATACCACACAACTTGTCAGTGCCAAGATGCCTGGACAGAGGCTAGCAAAATGGGCTGGACAAACAGCATAAGGTAGGGACATGTGACACATTAGAGGTATACAGTGGATATAAATTGTGTACACACCCCAGTTAAGATGCAAGGTATTCCTATTACATACTAATTGGTGTCACAATATGTCAGTCCACACTTTCTCCAGCCTTTAATGTGACCTATAACATAAACAGTTCACTTGTAAAACCAAGCATCTGGACTCATGTATTGCATCTACAAGGCTGGCCACCTGCAAGGGTGGCAGACGTATCAACATGATGTTTCAGTCAGGTATGATATCTCATGCTGCCATGTGTCAGCACACTCACTGTGGCCTATTTGGCTACAATATAACATACACGAGCATTGTTAAGGCACACAGACCACTTCCAACCATGTACAGGTTGCAAACATCTGGATATTCCAGACACATCTGTACATAGGACTGTACAATGGTTTAACCTGCTGCATGTGAGGCAGATGCTGTTACCACACTATATAAAGTAATGGTGGGAGGTGGTCACCAGCCGTATACGATACACACATCAAAATGGTGTAAGCCACACATGATATGATCCTCACACACAAACAGATGCCTGCATTGGGATTAGAACTCCTGCCTATCTAGGTATTTCTACTATAGGGCTACACAGTTATCAGACACCACAGAGCTTATAAATTTTTACCTAGTCCAAAGGTACTTCTAAGGTGGATGACATCAACAGGACTACTAGATTGGGGCAAGGGGAAGTGTGAAGGGTAGTACAGAAGTCAAAATGGTATAAGCCAAACAGTGCATGATTCGCACACACACACACACACACACACACACACACACACACACACACACACACACACACACACACACACACACACACACACACACACACACACACACACACACACACACACACACACACACTTGCCAGTATTGGGATTAGAACTCCTGCCTATCTAGGTATGTCTACTATTGTGTTACTCAGTAACCGCGTGCGCTACAGAGCTTACTGAATTTTCAGATGGCCAAAGCTGCTGATAACTGCACAGCTGAGGTAAAGTATTACAGGTGGCAGAAAGTCTACCTTCTGTTCCACCCTTACATCATGCTAGTTCTTTGTCTTGCACTTCGTATAGCATTATAGCTTGGCACTTCACAAGATTATATCAAGAAGTGTGGCACACCCGGGAGCCGTCAGGCGTACTTGTTCATCACAGAAGTAGCCCAGTACTTACTAGTTATGTCCACCCCACCTGGCATGATTGAAGGACAGTTTTTGTGCTTTCACCCATTAACCTGATGCACTTGTCCATTCTGAGGCACTGTTGCAACTGCCTCATGTACACAGACAACCCTCCTCTCTAAACTCCAAAAACTCAGACCTGTGAGAGTTACCTGTATATCAGCAAATGTGGACATATGCACTGTCCAGCAAAGACTGGACTAGTAGGTAAAAAGGAGAAGATCAACACCTGCTCTACACAATGTATTACACACAGCTCAAAATCTAGAAATAATTCAGCACATGGAAGGATTGCATAAAATAGATTCAATTTATTGTGGCATATAAATAGCTCACCATGACACCCACTTTGACAGCCATGACATACAGTGAAAAGCCACACACCCACCTTCACAGAGGCACTCAATGGACATTAATCCAAACAGCACAGACCAGCAAGATAGGCACCCACTCAGACACCGTGACATGGCACATGCCAAGAGACACATTTAACCTACACAGTGTGCCCCTCAACCTAAGCTCCTAAGGCTAACCACCTTGCACAATACAGTGATCATGGGTAACTCAATACTGAGGCACACACATATCCCACTCTCTAAGTTGAATATGGAGCAGGTAACAGACAAACATCTATGACATGCCAGCATCCAGTACATGACAGACAGTCATGGCACTCCACAACAACTGCAAGTATCACTGTGTATCCATGTAGGTGTGAATGACCTGGGGCACACCTCCCTGGACTACATGACAAGAGACATGGTTGAACTCTCTGATTATGTGGTCCAGACCTGAGCAGTGTACAGCCGTCACTTAGAATGATGCTGTGGTAGTATCAACAGATGTTTGACTGCAGCATTAGCTTACGTGTTTTGTGTCCTTCTCAGGGGATTCAGTACACCTCTGCTTGGGAAGACATGATTGACAGAACCCAACGACTTGCCAGAGATGTCCTACACCTGTCAACACTAGGTTTCCAGGTACTGGCTAAGTGTATTGCCACCCCTATGATGCCTTATTAGGCAGTATTCCTAATGTAATTACCACCATAACAGCTAGACATGTATGCAATCTGAGGGTCATGCTGCTCAACAGTAGACATCTAACTGTCAGGATGCAGTCACTCAAAACACTTGGAGTGGAGGACACATGTCTGTTGTAATAGAGAGGTGGTTCACAGCAGCAGACAGCAGCCCTGCAGTATCAGGATATAGCACATACCACAGCTGTCAGCCCCCAAACATGGACCACACCTCCTCAGGTGGTGTTGTCTCCATATTCATTTTGGATAGGAACACCTCCAGACCATAATGCATTGCAGATACATCCAGTACAACTGCCTGGGGATAATCATGCAATCCAGACCATAGCCTGTTATGAGTCCACATCTATGTCCCTAAACTATCAATGCACATTCCTCAACACGCTGCCACCTATGATGGTCCAACGCAATGCTGACATAGTATGAGACTTCAACTACCCCTCTATCACCTGGGGAAAGTATCCAAGCACGAGTACAGTGGCCCAACACGTCCTGGGATTCATCATTTCCAATGCCCTGGACCAGCTCATACTGACCCCTGGTAGAGGATGCAACAACCTTGACCTGTGCTGACTACATAAATATGGGACTGTTGCTCATCCACAGGTGTCAATCTCTGCATGGTAAGCTCCACACAGGCTGTAATCAACATGGAACTCAACATGTCAGCCACACCCCCAACAAAGGTAACCACCTTGCAAAACCTCTCCAAAGCTGACTTTACAGCCATGAAAACAGGGCTGGATGACTTCACTGCACCACCCACAAGTGAAGTGCTGCGTGAATGTGTTCTCATGTGCTGTATCCTGTTTCTGTTCTAGGCATCTGTGTGTCACCAGGATGTGGTCCTGCAGCAAGACCAAGGGGTATGGCAGTGTGGTAACTGCCACCATGTCTTAGGCAAGGTACAGCTGTATCTGCATGGATTTCCCCAGTCTGTAGCACAGTGATTGCATATGCCTCACAGATTATATGGCTGAGAGTTGTACATAGGTTTATGTTGATTTACATCTGTTGTCGAGTGGAGAATGGTACGTGTTGTGGTTTGGACACGACTCCGATTGCTAATAACCACAGCCACAGGGGATATTCATCAACCAAACACACTGAGATTACTATTCACACACACACACACACACACACACACACACACACACACACACACACACACACACACACACACACACACACACACACATTTGCCAGTACTGAGATCCATAGGTTCATTGCTTCATAGGTGTGTAGCAGGTGGATGTGCCTAAAGGCTCTACAAGGCTAGCCCAAGGAAATACCCTGGCATCAGGCCACATGACAATAGTCCCCAGTGTGGCTCAGGAGTATAGTCACTGGAGTGGTCCCTAGAGGAGGATATTGTATTCCCCATCTACTCATCCAGATTTCTATTGTGGGTGGCCAGTGATGTGCACTGCTTCACATGTATGTGATTTATATTCCATAACATGGACAGTGTCTGGGTTGTGCACCTGTCCCACATGCATGTTCTTTGAAGTGTGGGGATGTGCTTGAGGTCTCTGGGGCATGTTGTGTGGACAGATTGGTATCTTCAGAAGTAGCATCCCTGACATAGTTTGGTTAGACATGGCTATGTAACTTAGGTAGTGATTGCATCTACATAGACAGTATGAAACAGGGATTCATTGGAGTTATTGGAGTCTGTCTATACAGGGCATGTGTATAAGGCATGGTATTCCCTTTGTGGGGTACATTTGCAGACTCTACAGTTGTTGCAGGTGTCCAGTGGGGAACATGGCAAAAGGCCACTGTGCACATTGATTGGGCTACTGAGGGGATGGAACAGGGTGACCATGTCCTTTTACTTGCTAGATAACACGCATTTAGTCAGGAGATATAACACATCAAAGTACTTTCTGATGTCAGTGGCACTGTCATGGTCAACAGGCAGTTTACTGTCAACCTGTGTTCCCCATTCTGTTATAACATCGCTGTTCAGTGCACTACCACCAATGTATTATTTCATGTGAACCACAGTGTTCCCAAAGGTAATGGCAGCACATTTCTTTTCACTGAGGTAATGTCCAGGGTTATGACAATGGTCATAGGTGTCAGGTGGCCTTTAGGCATGATGTCAACATCAAATGGATTGGGAATGCTACACCCACCTTACTGTTGTATGCAAACATTATCTGCCAGGGTGCCTTTGTGTTCTCCTGCACATCAGAAGGGTAGATCCCAAAAATGACTGGACATGGATCCATACCCTGTGTGACACCAGGTCATTGGTTTGACATGGAGTCCACTGCAATCATACAGTGGGTACTATCTGTGATGCAGTTTGCAGGAGAACTACTGATATAGTGGTTGATGCCTAGCCAAGTATGTTTGTGTATGATTCCTGGGTGGAGAGTGGTCTCCGAGTATTAGAAGGGTTGCCTATATTGTTAACTAATCCATACTGTCACACAGTCATTGCACATGGCACTACACATTAAGGGCTGTGGATTGTCAACACCAACCTCTGTGGTGTTTGACAACTGTTGGTCTTGTAATGTGGACATTGGGACATATACTAGGTCCTCAATATTTTAGCATAACTCATCCCAGAATGGGTCCTATTATTACACAATCACAACAACACCCACACAGGATACTGATGACAGACAGAGACACACACTTACAAGTACTAAGTTTCGAACTACTACCTATCTATGTATTGCTACTACAGTGTTACACATTTATCGCATGTGCCACGGAGCTTATAGGACGGATGGTGTCCCAAGGTACTTCTAAGGTGAGGAACATCACCAGCCCCTGTAAATACTAGCATTGGGTGATGTAGTGGGTGAGAGATTTCATAAAATATTTTACCCTACATACACATTCACATTTGCCAGGAGTGAGGTTCAAATCTCTATCTAGCTATGTTTTCAGACCTTTATGTTATGCATTTACCACACGCACCACTGACCTTACATGGTTTAGAGTTGTCAACAGGTGCTTCTAAGGTGAATGATATCTGCAGGACTGCTAAAGTCAGGCACTGAGAAGTGCACTGGGTGCAAATGGGGCCAAAATCTTTAAGGAATGAACACATATATATTGATACATATACACTTGCGAGGAATGAGATTGAAGCACTTACCTGTGTAGTTATTGCTACTGTATTATTACACATTTATCACATGCACTACAGAGCTTATAGGCAGAACAGTGTCCAAACATACCTCTAAGGTGAGTGACATCAGCAGCAGTGCTAAAGGAGGGGGTAAGGGAAGTGTAGTGAGTGCGACTGTCCTCAAAATCATGTCTTTACAAAGACACACACACACACTTTCACACAAACACACACATTTTCACAGTTACCAGGACAGGAATTAGAATTCCTACCTAACTAGTTTTCTACACTATAGTATTATGCAGGTATCGCAAGTGCCACATAACTTAAATGTTGGAGAGCTGTCCAAAGGTATCTTTGCAGGTGAGTGACATAAGCAGCAGTGCTAAAGGAGGGGTAAGGGAAGTGTAGTGAGTGTGACAGGCCTCAAAATCATACCTCTACCAGAACACATTTTTACAGTTATCAGTAGAGGGATTAGAACTCCCACCTAACTAATTTGTTACACTATAATATTACACAGCTAACACAAGCACCACAGAGCGCATATAGCTGCAAGCTGCCCAAAGGGCTATTTCAGGATGACTGACATCAGCAGGAGTGCTAAAGTTGGGCAATGGGAATTGTAATGCATGTGAATGGCCTAAAACACATTCATCTAGAAACATACACTCACACACAACTTTACATTTGACAGGACTGATATTACAACTGCTACATGGATACTTATTTGTACTATAACGTTACACAGTTATCACAAGCACCACTGAGACTATAGGGCTGAGGGCTAAACAAAGGAATTTCTACAGTGAATGAAATCAGCACATCATGTGATATAGGCCAATGGGATGTGTACTGGGTAGAAAAGGCTTCATAATGGGATTATCTCTATCACTGTCTTTCTCTCTCTTCCCCATGTCTCTGTGTATGTATGTTTGACATATTATATTATGCTGGCCTTAGATATATGCGAGTATTCCTATCCAATGTGTGTGTGTGTGTGTGTGTGTGTGTGTGTGTGTGTGTGTGTGTGTGTGTGTGTGTGTGTGTGTGTGTGTGTGTGTGTGTGTGTGAAGTATCACTGGTGTACAATTTGGTATGTGTGCATAGACATCTGCGAATAGATATCTATAGTCCACTGTGTTGTCAGACATGGGCTTCATTTCTCAAAGTGTAGGAGCTTGCCCAGTATGACCTTCTATATTGAGTGTGTTCATCCATTCCAGGGAGAGTTGGACTCCATTTCAGGGTTTTGTGTGCTACAGCTATACCTGGAAACCTGTTTCTGCAGGATATCTGTAGATATGTTGCCAATATGGAGCCACAATGGGCGTTACATACAGGTGATACTGTAACTATTGCTGTATATGCTGCTTGTGTAACATGGTTGGTTGTAGCATAGATTTTCTGACATATGTACTGTTTTATACTGTGATTATACTGTGATATATCATGTCATCAACTACTGACAGTTATCATTCTTTGCTCACAGTTATTTACCAGGGTAATACAAGATGAATGAAGCTGAGACCAATATTCTTAGGCATATAGACTACACATTCTGGCACACACCTGCCATTGTGGAGGGGTAGCTACAGACAATAGACTGCTAGTTCTGTGTAAATGGTCCAGCACCTTGGTAGTATGCTGGCTGGGGATCCTCTTCTTGTGCTTTTCTCAACTTAACGGAATGACCATATCCTGCTGGGGCCATACTTCTCAGCTGTACAGATACACCAAGGTTATCCAGAGGCAGGACTCATATCTGGTCAGTTTACCTTCACATTGTGGTTTACAAGCAGTTTTGTGGCTATTCACTGGGTTTGCAGTCAGGGTGTAGTATGGACAGACACTGGAGTTTCCGACTTCACACACTCCATGACATCCATGCTGCTAGACCCCCCCCCACCATTATTCTCTCCTCTTCCTAACATTATGAAAGCAATATCTCTAAGTTATCCCTATAGTTGGGCATTTATCCCAGTAGTATTTATGGCCTGGTCCACAGTTCTTGCAGTAGTACATGGGGAGGCATGCTACTGGCATTTGTCAGCATGGCCTTGCATTTGTTTTCCGTTTACTGTGTTAGGTTGTTAGTTAGGACCCCTGACATTCCATACATTAGCAGTATGGGTGAGGCATGGGCCTTTGCCAGGGGAGTGCTGCAGGACTTCTGTAGCAGGCCAGTGCATTCTGCCACTCATACATTCCCAGGCTGCAAGCCAGTGGATTACTCTGGGGTGACACTGGTAAGTGGTTGAGGTGTTCCTGTCAATCCTTCCTGTTCATACTGATCCATGAGTCTGGATGTCATCAGGTTGCTGCTTACAGCTAGGGACACACCTGCATGGGACACCTATTCAGCATGCAGCATCATGTATGTATTCCCATACAGAGATAGGTTCATGTTGTACTCATTCCCTACAGCAAGGATATGACCTGTGATGAACCTGTGGTGGATGGTGGGGTGAGCTGGGTGCATGTGTGATATGGAAGCTACTGGCCCCTGACTCACAGATATACCTGGGACATTCCCTTATGCTGGCTTGTGTGTGGACATGGGCAGCCTGTCATTATTTTATAACTGTGCCTTTTGTGGTCTGCCAGTGATTGGTCAGACTGCCAGTATTCTATACTAGAGGGACAACTATTGTAATGCTAACCTCTATGTATAATTCCAAAGTTGTGTGCAGTTGACAGTTATTTTATATGCACTCTGTGTAGGTTACTTCCACCTGTGTACTGTTTCTATGTATGGGCCCCCATTCATGGCATGTCCAGCTTTCCCACAGTGACAGATATTGACATCTGGACAATGAGTATGCACAACTGCTGACATGGGTGTAGCTGAGAAGCAATGTGGTTGGCATTGCAGTTGTTGGAACATGGCCCTGTCGACTACTGTACTGTACCTAGGCCACTGAGACAACCATCCAGGCCCACATGCTGACCACTTCCAGCCAATATTAAATACACAACAAAGTTACCACACTGACCCCTGCATATTGTACACATGCAACAACGTAGACTGGGACAGCTCTGGCAATCTGTGCTCCAGTGATATTACTCCTCAAACTTACATGTTACTGCATTTCTACCTGGGATTGTGGGGGGTACACACCTGACAACCTTAAACATTTGCAATGACTGTACTGGTATTTTGGTTACTCTGTTGGCTTCCATTTTATATTGTATTGTGACCTATCATGCAGAAAGGAGGCATATCAGTAGAGTACACATGTTAGATTTTAATGGCAAATTTCAGTTTCAGACTTCTTACCCTTCAGATCTAAAATGCAACTGTCAGACCTGTTGTAGTATGTCTGTGTAGGTCTGGAGGGGGGCTGTTCACCAATGCCATCATTTGGGGGCCTTAGCCCAGCCTTTCTTTATGTTCATCTGCACCTGTCCTGTTGAGTGAGGCTGGTGGTGGGTATGTGATCCCCATTGGCATCCATGTGTGTGACCGATTGACACCCACAGTTATTTGGGCCATCACGTATGTTGATACCAGTATTTGTTATGGATTTCCTGCTGACCCATATAGCTGTCAGCTGTCTGCTGCTATCCCATTAAACCACCCAATTCCCTTGCATGCTTGCATCCATACCATACATACAACTGTCAGAACATACTACTCCATTCAGTAATTGATAGGAAGTGTGACTTACCTTGTTGCTGAGCCAGTATTGAGGACAGTGCTGGAGGGCTGACTATGTCAGATGCATGTAGTACACTCCCTATACATGGTAAAGCATAGGTAGTGTCATGTTTGGCATCCCTTTTACTGTATATGCGAGTCGGAGAAAGGTATCAGTCCCTGGGTCCCTACAGTGTCAGTGTGCTATGCATTGCCTCTTTGCCAAGGCCTGGGCATACTGGGCACATCTCCTTCTGCCTACAGGAGCAGGCTCAGGAAGTTCCTCCTCTGAGTCCCTCTGTGGCTGTGCTGGCTTTGGCAATGGTGGGGGGCTGTGTGACCCTGCCCCATGTTGTTCTTGCTGCAGCTGTCTCTGCAGGATCATATTGTGTAGCATGGCACATACTATGAACATTTGTGTACATGTAGCTGGAGAGTACTGCAAGGCTCCATTGAATATGTCAAGTCAGCGGAACCATGACTTGAGCATCCCAAACACACGCTCTACAATGATCCTGGTTTGTGTGTGTGCCTCATTATGGTGTTCTTGTTCAGGTGTGTGTGCATTTCTGATGGCTGTCATCAGCCACAGCTCCAGTGCATAGCCAGCATCCCCCACTAGATGGCCATATGGGATGTTCTCCCTGGCAAACCCCTGATAACAGCTGTGAGCAATGCCAGATGTGGGAGTTGTGATAGCTTTCAGGGTTGCCAGCACATACATTCATGATAATGCCCTGGGCATCGGACACAACCTGGCAGTTGATGGAGGGGAAGCCCTTGCAGTTTATGTAGACCCTACTCCACTCACCGATTGGTGCTTCGATGTGGATGTGCATGCAGTCTATAGCACCAACTACCTCAGGGTATTCTGCTATACGGTGGAAGAGATGCATACTTCTGGTAAATGTCTCACAGGTGTTGGGGAAACATATGTGCTCATTGGCATGTGGTATCATGGCATCCAGGAACTGGTGGAGTACCCTGGATGCTGATGCCTGTGAGACCCCCTTGATATCCCCATCATTGGTCTTTAGAAGGTACCTGTGGCTAGTATTCTTAAGCCTACACATACCTTGGTATCCACTGGGATGGGTTCCCCTCTGTTGGTTCTGTGTGTGAGGTGAAGATGGCACAGCTGGAAGATTTGCTGTAGAATGTTCCTGTCCACCCTATAGCACTCCACTATCTCCACCTCATTTAGGCCTTGGTAGGTTACCCTGGGTCTGGACACTCTTCTCCTCCTCCTCACTGTGGGTCAGTTGTTGGCATTCTCCTCCTCACCACCTTCAGTCTCTAGCGCATATTGAATGAGTAAAGCAGCAGCAGCCTCTAACATTTTTAGTTAGTTTTGCCAGTTAAAAATCTCCTGTGTACACCGGTGGTGTAGAGTTTGTGGGAAAAAACAGTCTGAAAGGTGTTTGCATAGTTTATAGTAGTGTGCTGGGCTGATGCATGTGTAATTGGCTGATTCTAATGCATTCCAACTGCCAACTATGCTAGTTCTCCTTGATTGCCTTCCTACTGCTGTTTCCCCTTCCCAGTTCCACACTATTTAAGCCCCGAGGTGCACTGTGCATACACAGTGCTGAAATGTAAACCTGGTGCATAGCGCGCACATCCATTTAGGCTATGTACACAGTGCTCAGGCACATCTGACACACCCCATTCCTTAGCTGTGCTTAGCTAAAGGTAAACAGGCCACATAGCTCCAATGAGCATACAGCAAGCATGACACACACCCTTATGAAGTCATTCAGCTTTTAGACTTGCACTGTTGTATTGCTGCACCTACATGGTTAGGTACAAGCTGACACTTTGAAGAAATATGTGATTCAGTATAACTTCCCTCATTTGCATACCCCAGTGTGTAGGTCATTAGTTACTGCACTAAAACAGACCCTTTCCCCTTGACAACCAGTGCTCCCTGGTATTCTTCACATTCTACATGCCATTGACTATAATGGCAAAATGCAGATTTAACTTAAAATTAAGTTTTCCCATTCTTTTTATTTATTTTCAGCCCAATCCCATTTGAGTGCCGCTGCCCTATGCTTAAACAGCCGAGATCGGCCAAAAAAATGTAATTTTCACACTAATTAATGGCTTTTTAATGCCAATGGCCTTATATTTGGTCATTGGCATGTTTAATATACATAATACATGCTTGTTCATGAGTTGTCATGCCTCCGTTTTGTCAGTTGCAGAAATGTACTTAGTTATTTTCCGAATACGTTTCTGCACAGAGACCTGGCAGCTTGGTGAATCATTAAATCACCTCATTTACATGGTTTTCACAAGCAAATGAGGTGATTTGTATGTCACATGGTTTTCCTTGCTAGAACAGTGTAGGACCACTCATGCACATGAAAACAGCACCATCCTGAATCACTTGGTGGCCATTTTCTGTGCAGGAGTGGCTACATTGCTCCTGCATGGAAAATACAGCTTCCTGAATTACGGGGTAAGTCATTTTTAAATCATATTAAGAAAACACATCAAAGCCAGTGTGTGAGGCATTGTGTATCAGATGCAAAACAAGCTAGCAGTAATGAATCAAAAACTTTGATTAGGTCAGCTTTGCCCTGTTCTTTTCCAGTTGTTTCTGCACCTTCGCTGATGCCTCAAGGGTTAAAAAGTCTACAACTTCTTCTGAAGTAAATTCTTTACTGAGACTGACAAGCAAAAGACAACATTTTTTTTTTAATTCTGGTGTGTTGTCAAGTTCATGGCAAGCATTTGGATTCAATATTGCTGAATCATGCCTGAGACTCATTAGGTCAACCCCTTACAATTTTTGCTATCAGCTGTCTACAGGGGAGCACTTCAATTAATGTTAGATATCCAAGAATGGGAAAGACAGGGCACTAGCTAGATGATATCATTTGGCCACTTCTGCAAACAAAGCATCCTGAAAATGCTTTTCTAGGAGGACCTCATTTTACAAGACAGATCCAAACAGTAGCAACTGGACATTTTTCATAACATTTAAAGCCTTCTTAGCTTTAGTTTCATAGGATCATAGGAAGTTACTAGGCTATTGGCCCTGAGGTTCTTATAAACCTAGCCAAGAGTTTATCCCATGCATAGACAAATCAGCACCCAATGCCTCTGTCCAGCAGGGACACGGGTGGAATCCCAGAGATGTATTTTCTATTTCCCATCCAGTTATCCAGATTGCACTTAAAAAGGGGTAAAGAGGTACTCTGCTTAATGTGGAGAGGGAGTTTATTCCATAGATGGGGGAGTCTCTGGGACACAAATTTGTCCTGCCAGCAAGTCCTATTGATGTCACAGACCAGGTTGAGGCCACATGGCCACATGTGCGGATTATTTGAGTGGAGCTTGACTTGCAGATACGCAGCAGTCCTATCAAGGTGGGGTCCAAGATTGACTTATATGCCAGACAGAGGTTACCTCTGAGGAGTCTGTATGAAACAGAATAGAGGCATAGGGATTTTAGCCTATCTTTGTATGGTAGACTGCTGAGTCCTTGGATTCTCCTGGTGAGGAACCTCTGTGGTCTCTTCAGCTGCTGCATGTGCTTTGTGAGGTACATTGGGGCATAATACTCAATAATGGGCCTTATAAGGGAAGAATACAGGGATGATATGATGTCCTTGTCCCTGGATGAGATACCCTTACTTATGAGGTGGGCCATGTAGAAAGCTTTCCATACAATGGAAGCAACATGGTGGTCAAAATTCAGGCTGCTATCAATCAGGGTGCCCAAATCCCTCACAACTGACTGTGTGCTTAGAACATTGTTATTAATGTGATAATTTGTGGGGACATCTCTCTTCCCAAAGGGAATGGTGATGTATTTTTTTGTATTCAGCTTGAGGCCATGTTTCTGCCACCAATCATTTGTTTGGGTGAGACCCTCTTGGAGGATGTCCATGTCACTAGGGGAATTGATGACAGCTCCCAACTTGCAGTCGTCTGCAAACCTGGTCAGCCATAGCCCACTGGTTTTGGCCTGTACCTCAGAAAAGTATATCCCAATTAACAGAGACCCAAAGACCAAAACCTGGGGTATGCCACTCAATACGGGTCTACTGCTTGAGGCTTTCCCTATTTTGAATAGGTGGGTTCGATCAGTTGGCTACCCATCTGGTTACATACAGATTGATGCCTAGTTGAGAGAGTTTATCTATTATGCCCAAGTGGGGAATAATGCTGAAGACTTTGACCAGGTCAAGGTCGGCAGTGTGCACTGTCTTCCCCTCATCCATGGCTTTGGTGACTATCTCAAAAAAGTCAACCAAATTTAACAGACATGACCTCCCCTTGATGAAGCCAAACTGTGTGGGATCGAGTTTGGAAGTTGCCATTGTCCTTGTTTATGAGTTCCATGATAATCCGTTCCATGGCCTTGCAGATCAGGCTAGTTAGGCTTATGGGTCTATAATTTCCTGGATCAGTGCATGCTCCACCTTTGTGTAAAGGGATGACAGTGGCTGTCCTCCACTCAGCTGGGACAAAACCGGTACTCAGGCTTTGGTTGAATAGGATGCCTAATGGTGTTGCAAGTCCCTGCCTGAGTTCATGTAGGATGCAGCCTGGGATGTTATCAGGTCACATGGAGGCTGTATTGTTTTGCCTTTGAGAGAGCAGTGATGATCTGATCCCTAGATATAAGGGGAAGGGAGCAGGTACTGGGAATATCCCAATGTACTGATGGGGGGGAGGGGGGGACAGTGGGGTGAAATTTACACTGAATCTGTCAGCCAGCAAGTTTGCTGTATCTATGGCATTTGTATATGTGGTGTCCTTGACCGTCAGTTCTGAACAGATCTGGGTGCTACCTTTGAGATTACAGACAAATGTGAAGAAGGCCTTATGACTGTCTATAGTAGATTTAGTCAATTTGGACTCGAAGTTTGCCTTTGAGGATTTCACTAGTGCTCTTATTTACTTGTTTAAGCTAAGGAGAGATTGCTTTCAATTGGGCACCTGCTCCTTCTTGGTCCTGGTCGGCAATTTTTTTCTTCTGTTATAGAGTTTATTTATTGCAGATGTCCATCAGACAGGTTTACCCTTCCTTGCGCAGGATGATTTAGTCCTGTCAGGTATTCCTGATTCCATGATTCCATGCATCTATATAAATGTTTGTATAGTAATTTGGTATAGTTTTGGATACTGGTGCCAGTTCATAGAGAGGGTGAGGGGGCTGTGAAGCTGCTTATACCATCCCTCAGGATGTTGTAACCAGCTTTGGAGAAGTTTTTTTGATTGACCCTAGCTGGCGGGGGGTTGGGGGAGATGTTGACTTCAAACGTGACCGCTTTATGGTCGGATTGTACAAGGGAGGATGATACTGCAGGGATGCTGCAGTGGTTACTCATGTTGGTTAATACCAAGCCCAAGATATTATCACCTCTTTTGTGATATTTTTATCCTCCGTTTGTGATATTTTTATCCTAAAAAAATATATATTTTTGTTTTGTCTGTATGCATAGTATAAGCTTATTGTACAACATTGTTATATGCTTTTAGAAACAATGTCAAGGAACTTGCATTTGAACTCCTATTTTAATCATCATATGTACAAATGTATAATTATATAATCTTCGTTGGAGCTTTTATCCCCAGGTCTCCACTGAAAACTTGCATCTGGACCAGTCGGACACTACCCGGTTATCAAATGTAAATAAATAATAAATAAATAAAGCTAAAAGGATCTTCAAATTAACCATTTGCCTAAGACCCTTAAACTTCTTGAACCCAGAGATAAATATTTTGCACTTGTTAAAGAGTGTTATACTGTTGTATGGGGAGAAGTGACACAGAGCAGCAATTATTTTACTGATTGCCATCAGTTCAAGAACCTTCTTCATTACCATAGTTTAGGAATTTCTGGGTAACTTGGAAGGGGTTCTGGTGTTGATTTTGTACTCTGTTTAAACATAGGAGGGTGAAGACCTCTTAAGTAGTCCCATTTCTTTTTTGATAAAAGTAATAGGGTCCATCTACATCTTCTGACAACCCTTTTAAGTATACGTTATTAGGTTGGACCAAGCTGTCCATGTCATCAGCTTTTTTTAATCATCTTGTTTAGATATTCTTACTAACCAAGACAGTTCCTGTCACTTACAACTATGATAAAAACACTTTTACCCACCAATTGCTTTACAGCTTCCATCTAACAGCCATAAACCAATAAATATGCTCCCTACCATCAATCTTCCCTTTTTGAATCAAACATAATGCTGACAATTTGCATGAAACCATTTAAAACGTATTTTGGCTAATGGCATATTTTCTCTTCTTCATTAATTACATTATTATATATTGAAATAGCGGAGTCCAAGAATACTTACCTCACATGAACTCATTTGAAAAAAAGTTGTTTTCAAAAGTGATCAAGTTAAAAATTTGTGAATGCCTTACATTCCGCCTGAGATGCAATCACATTTAAGTTTTTTCATGACTGAAGCATAGCAAAAGGGGAGATTAGGTTGCAGACACTGCAATCCTTTTATGTACAGACATGAATTAAATTGAATTTGATGTGGAGGACCACTATCAAACTTAGTTTACTAGTGCACTGAGACAGGTAAAATAGAAATGGACAGACAGACATATACACACACACACAGACACACACAGACACACACACACACACACACACACACACACACACACACACACACACACACACACACACACACACACACACACACCCTTGTGCACACAAAACTGCACTTGTGAAATATCAGGCAGCTATAGAAGGCATGCTGAAATAAACAATGCAAAACACAGCATTGTGGACTGGGTCGCAGATAGCTGATCAATGCCTTAGTTGCAGTATGGATTTAATACTCACTTTGACATTCCAAGAAACTGCTAAATAAAACAAACAAGTGATTTACCACTCGACTCACTAGTGATATTCAACATAGAATGGGTTCATTAACTGAGTCACTGTAAGCAAGAAGCTTCATATTCATGACAATCCATACTAGTCTTGAAAAAACACATAAAACTCCCCAAAAGGAGTCTCAGCATCAGTTACTCTGCTAACAGCACTGACCTGAATTTGATTAATAGCTCCAGTACTTGATGGAGCCTTGATTATGTCTGGAGCTCTGGTGAGTATAACTACTAGGCTAAGAATGCAGAATCACTGCAGAATGGCTGAGGAGATTCTGGCCTTAACACCAAGACAGACATATCCTCAGGCTTCTCTTCATCACCTATACAGCCCAATGGTCAATGTCAGCATAGTGTAGGTGACTAGGGCAAAGTGAAATCCTCACTGCAGAGACAGACTATGACATCCCCTCACATGTGCTGTCACAGGTTTCATAGATTTCATAGACATTTCAAGGCTATTGAGTCGTATGACCATTCACACTTTGCCGTTACTCTCAGGCCACATCTCCTTTCTCCAGCAGGACCTTTAAAGTCTGTCCTTGAGTAAATGTATGAAGACCTGTCCAGTCATCTAAGATATGTTTATAGGGGTCTAGAGTAGATCACCGAATGCTTAAAAAAGTGAACTGTGATTAACTGATCCTATGTAAGCGAAAGCTTACAATTTTGAACTGTCAGAACAGTGATTATTTTCCTAGGGAAAAAAATCACTGTTCAAACAAAAAAAAAATATATATTAAACACTTTAAATATTATATTAAGTGGGGGGCTTCACCCCCCCCACACCCACAGCCCCCACATCCCCCTACTTAATTATACCAACTCAGAGACCACACTACAGTGCTGAAAAAGGCAAAGTAACGAAGCGGCCAAGCAAATTCTTTCCCAGGGAAAGAATTTGCTTAAAAGCCACTTTGATATTTTGCCATTTCAGGCTTTTGAGTTTGACCAAGAAGCATTGGAAAGAATGTGTCTTCGGTCTTCTAATAGGGAACCTTTCAAAGGAAGATGGTGAGTCATACTGCATAGCATGTAGGGGAAGTTTATTCCCCAATGTTTGGAAGGTGGTGGGTTATAAACCTATCTCTCCACAGTGTTTTATTTATCTGTTTGTGAACATTTAGGTTTTTGGATTTAGTACTGGTAGAGCTACTGCACTTGTGAAGACACAGGAGGGCAAGGACAACACGGTTCCTAACAAGACAATAAGCAAAGCAGAGATGTCACCTCAAAGTCTATAAGACACTGAAAGGATAAAGCTTCCATCCTTTACAAATAGATCAGGTACTTTAGTCATCTGATCTTTTTGGTTAGGAACATTTAGGATCTTTTTAATTGTTTGATATGTTTAGTGAGCTATATTCTGAAGGAACATTGTACTTGATAATTGGTTTGATCAATGCTGAGTATAAGGGAGTGACTACCTCTTTAGATCATTAAGATACTCCTCTTGTAATTAGCTGTGTTAAATTAAAGCATTTCTTAACAACTGTTATGATATGATGGTCAATAGAAAATGATCAACCCAAGTTCCTAGGTCCCTGACTACATTTTCATTTTATAAGGTGTTCTATCTATACAATATGATGAAGGGGGGACTGTTTACCAACAGTGGTGATACTGTACATTTTAGCATTTGGTATAAACTTTTTCTTAGTATATAAATAGTTTACTAGTGAGAGTTCATGCTGGAATGTTTGGTTACCATAGGATGATATAATCATGACCCCCAATTTGCAGTCATTTGCAAACTTTGGTAGCCACAGTTCTGGCACTCTGCTTTGATATCTGGAAAGTAAAGGCCAAAAAACAGAGGACCCAGCACCAAGCCTTGAGTGGAAGTGCTGATCACTATCATATATTTTAGTGAGGCACCTGCAACTCCCACTTTGGGATTCTGTCAGTTTGTTATACATCGTACTACACATGGGTCAGTTTGCAATGTATTTAGCTTCTGTATGCCAGCATGAGGAATAGTATTGAATGCATTGTCTATGTCAAGACACACTATGTGATGAATAGCATAGTATCTACAGATTCTGTAACACTTTCAAAGATGTTTACCAGATTCAGTAACATAATCTAGCATCCACAAATCCAAACTGTTTGGGATCAATTCATATAAGATTCTCAATATCATAGTTAATGAGGTCAGTTATAATATGTTCCATAGTTTTGTAGATGACGTTTATAAGACTACAGAACTATTATTACCTGGGTTGGTTGTAATGCCACCCTTATGGAAGGGCATCACAACTGCAGCATATAAATCAAGGTAAAAAAAATTAGCTAAACTTTGATTAATCAGGTTAAGTGGGTCTGAAAGAGCATGTTTAGCTTTATTAATTAACTAGTCAAATATATTGTCAGGTCCCAGACAGGAAGTATTTTTGGTCTTGGTTAACACTTTCAGCAAATGATTTTATGAAATAATTATGAGAGCAAGGGGATCATCAAGGCTGAATGTGTTTGCAAAGATGCTAACAATGTCTGCTGAGTAGAAATAGGAGATGCCATTTTTAATACTTTCAGAGCAATGTAGGGCAGTGTTTTCTAGTTTTCTAACAAAGCGAAATAATGATTCATAAATATATTTGGCTTCAGAGACCAGCCTAAGTTTATGGTCTCTTTCAGTGGATCTGAAAGCATTTTTCACTTTTTGTAATGCTTTTGATATTTTCCCTGAGATGAGTGGTTTTGGATATGTGCACAATTTAAGAAGTTTTGTTCACTGTTTTGTTGTAGTGTTTATTTGTTGTAATGGGCCACCAAGGTGGTTTATGTTTGAGTTTTCCATTGTGCTTTATTCTGCTGGGTACTGCTATCTTAATGCAGTTTTCTAAATTGGTATAGAAATCATCACTGAAGCTTGTTGCTATGTGAATGTCAAGGCTGGTGTAGTTAAACTCAAATTTTGATATTTCATCATATTGTTTGTTGAGGTTGGCATATTCATAGTTTTTAAATTAATGGGGTTTGCTGTAGATGCTTTTGGGAATTTAAAAGATAAATTTGCAAATTTTAGGCAGGTTGTCATTAGGGAAGGAAATACCAGAGAGGTATTGCAAGAGGCCGTCATATTTGTAAGAACAGGTCATGAATGCTAGTAATGTCTTTCGGCTTTTCCCGGTTAGGGGTTGCTACAGCGGAACTCCGGTCCGCTAATGATTGACAGAATATTTTTACAGTGCCGAGTTGCCAGCCTGACACCCAACCTTCAAAGAAGGTGTACCCATTCATGCTGCACCTACCTGCATGTCACTCGATCACGGGGAGGACATGCAGACTCCACACAGAAGGTGCTCCAGCCGAGAATCAAATTGGAACAAGTCGCAAATGCTATTTCCTCTAAAAGGTTTATTTACCATCTATTAAATGGAGTTTTAATTCAATAAGTATATGATTTTTTGGGATATCCTACATTGGAGGTGTAGGTGCCTCTGTTTGTAATGTCAGACTTTCTGCCACCTGGAAGACAGTTCGCTGTAGCACCCCAGTTATTTGAGCTCCATCAAATAGGGTGATCATTTACAACACTGAGGAATCTTGTGTGGTTATCAAGAGATAAATAAGAAAATGCTCTGTAGCACATTATTGGTTGATAGTTAATCCAATTTAGAGTGATCTGCAGTCCAAAGTGTTCACTGAATGGGTACCTAGATATCTGCCAGGAGGTAAGATGTCCCTTGACAAATGTGGAGACTCCAACATAGATATTATTCAGTCTGAAGACATAAAAAGTGCAAGACCCAGGTATAAAGAGAATGATCTCCTTACATTTAAACCAAGTCTCTTTAGCTACTCACACATGGACTCTTTCTAAATGCAGGAGTGCCTCAGAATGAGGCAGTTTACTCTTTAGACTTCTGTCATTGAGGAGAACCACCTTAATGTAAGTCAGTTTTTGGACTGATATATTATTTATATTTGAATGTCCAGCAATTGGACTCCACCTAAAAAGACACATGATGCAGCAAAACCTTTAGCCAATATGCAAAAGCCTTGGAACAAGAAGTGCATGCCATCTTTAGCAAGGCAAACTTGATTATAGAGCATCTCATCTCATGCTGATTCATACTGGATCCCTATAGAAAGACCTCGGGTATTTAACCAATTATTGAAATCAATTATTTTATCTTTATATGTAGGCATCATTTAAGGTTAAGGAATGATTCTTCTTAGGACCAACCTCTCATCTACATTTTTAACATTTATGGACATTTCTGATATGTCTCTCTGCTTGTCCCTCAACAAGCAAACAGGTATCCTAAGCAGCTAAAGGACTTCAAGCAAAAAGCAAAGCACCAACAAAAAAACAGCAAAAAGTCCACCATTCAATGAAGCTCGACTTAATAAAATACAGTAAAAGTAGTATACACCAACAACAAAGCTTATGAGTAAAACTCTTCCTCAGTGTTTGATAAAAAGTAGTAATCACACTTCACATATATAGAGAAACACAGTCAATCAACAGAGAACAATATCAATAGTACTTAGTATCTTAAAGTGCCCCAATACCAAATAAAAATGAAAATAAGAAATTAAACATATATATATATATATATATATATAATATATATATATACACACACACACACACACACACACACACACATTATATATATATATATATATATATATATATATATATATATATATATATATATATATATATATATCTACATATATATACATAGATCGGTCTACTTTACATGGTCGACTTCTCAGAAAGTCGACTTTCATATGGCCGAGACCATATGATTGACTTTCGGAAAGCCAACCATGTAAAATAAACACATATAACACAACAAACACTTACCTTAAACTGACCCACCGTGGGGGGGGGGGCTCTGCCCCCCCACACCCCCGTAACTTTTATACCAATTCCGAGATCACACTACAGTGAAGAAGAGGGAAATTTTCCCATTCTACACTGTACGGAGATAGCGGTTCCCCACGGTTGGCTTTTCAAAAGTCAATCATATGGTCTCGTCCATATGAAAGTCAACTTTCTGAAAAGTCGACCAAGTGAAGGGGATCCATATATACAGATATACATACACATAACCATATTAAAAACTCTTTATCTATCTATATATATATATATATATATATATATATATATATATATATATATATATCAAGTCATGTTTTTCTCTTAGAACAGGCTTTATACTAATACTACTATTTAACCCAGGTGGATGGTCTGGACAGTGGACAATTTTGTGGTCCCTCTACGTGAAGGCACTTCAGAATATGTTGAAAATGGCAATATTAACTGGGAACATCTAATTAAGGACAGTTGGAAACAGCGTATATTGAATCCCTTTGACACTGTAGGTAAGCTTACAAATGTGTGCTTTTCTACTGATGTATCAGAGACTTTGAATAAATTGTAACAACTAATGAGAAAGAGACAGCAGTTTATATGAATCTACTTAGTCTGCAACATTATGTAGAACTTGACATAATGCCTAGAGGACTGCGTGCCTTTAAAAATCCATCTATGCCTTTTGACTTGTCAAATGAAACTAAAAAACAGTTTCAGGATAGGCAGATAGCTGTAGCACATCATTGTGCTTTGGAATGGGTTCATAATTCCATAGAACAGGATACTCTTAGACAACGTAAATTGAATGAGGAAATTTCTGTCTTATATCTCTCTTTAGCAGCCAAAATGAGTCCCAATCAAAAGCAGAAACAACTGATGGACATTAATGAGAAGTTAACTGACTTAGAACAAGAGTTAATGGAAAAAAAAGGGTAAACTACAAAGGGACTCGAGGGACTGCAATGACCATATGGGTTTCATGTGGAAAGCCAATAAGAGTAGAAAATCACAATCTAACCATTATATTGGTCAAGGAGGAAGCCAGAGTGAACGTACAACCTATAAGCCTCTTTCTGATACATCTAGAGGCTCTACGGACTGGGACATTGACGACTACTAATATCCACAGTTACCTCCAGCTCAAAAAATGCAGTATTTGACTAATAACTTTCATAATGGTAAACGGAATGCAGAAATGGAATGAAGCCCAGGAGAGGGATTTTGTCACCAATGAAAGACACGCAACTGTAAAGGAACTTATTCACAGAGGAATAACAGGACTAAATGGGACTAATATTGTCTCTTTTGGCAATAATGATGAGAGTAACAGTGTTGTGAATTTATCTAATGTTTTCTTAGATGATTTGCAGCTGTACATTTTAAACAAGGGTTTAAAATTTATACCTACGGCTTTGCCTAGGTTATATATGCTTAAAATGGAAACATTTGTGTAGAAAGTTACACTTGTTAAACAATTTTTCTGATAGTAGTAAGAATGATAGTTTAAATGAAGTAACTATTTCAAATGAAGAAAGTAATGACTTTTAAGAAAGTTTTTATATATGTGCATCAGATATAAATTATTCTAATACTTATTGTTGTTTGGACACTACATGTTAAATATAAAAGTGATATTATTCCACCATATGTACATGATGGTGTCAAACAGTTTTCTGCTATGATAACCTTTTCTTTGGAAAAAGCCTATACTGAATTTATGCGAACTAGAGATTCTATTGCCTACAATTTATCTAAAACTGAGTTGAAGGCCTTAAAAAAACTGGGGGAACAGAAATAACTTGTTTTTAAGCCTTCATATAAAGGCAACAAGTTAGTAGTTATGCATGTTAACCAATATATGCAAATGTGTGTAGATCATCTTAGTGATGAAAGTGTTTATGGTAAAGTTACATTACAAGAATATATATGTGCAAATGAAAAGTTTCAAGTACTCCCTGGCTCATTTTTATTGTCCCTGTAAGTTGCACTAAAATATGCAAAAACCACCAGGTAGACCTATAATCGCGGCATCTAATTATTTTTTAAAAAATGTTGGTGTATTCCTTCATAATTATTTGCCACCATATGTGATGAAGTTACATTCATTTATTAAAGACACTTTTGATTTTTTTTACAAAAAATTGAAAACATAGAATGGACTGAAGGGATGTATTGGATTTCAATAGATGTCAAAAGTTTGTACACTTCTATTCCTCACAGGGATGGTTTGGAAGCTTTGATATTCCTTTTAGGGGATAGCCCACTGAGTAATTACATATTAGAACTGGTTGACTTCTGTTTAAATAATAATTATTTTGAGTTTTGTGGAGATATCTATAGACAGAAGACAGGTATGGCCATGGGGGCATCTTTTGCTCCCTTGTATGCAAGCCTATTTATGGGCAGATATGAAGTTGAATATTTGTATAGGCACCAGTTTTTTATTAAATAAGTTGTCATGTATCATAGATTTATAGACGATTTGGTCTTTTTGTGTAAAGGGGAATGGATATGTTTCCCTCCTTTATAAAGGATTTGGATAACAGATTTCGTATTAAATTTGATGGACTCCAGTCAGGTGAGTCCATTGTATTTTTGGATGTATGTTTAACAGAATTGGTTAGGGAGAAAGTAAAAACTAAAATACATAGGAAATTTAATAACAGTGATAATTTCTTACATAAAACTAGTTCCCATCCACCCTGTCTATTGAACTCCCTTCCTTATGGGGAATTATTGCTAGTGTATAGGTGATGTAGCAATACTGAAGAGCTGCATAAGGAAGTGTGCAATACAGTTAATATCTTCCTGAGGCAAGGTTATAATTTTGCCCATATTAAGGAAGCTTTAGTTAAAGTGAATAATATAATGTTTAATAATAATGAAAACAGTATTGGACGAAATACTAGTAACAACTTAACTAATACTATTGGAGAAAAAGAAAAATTAGTGCAAAGACAAATTTATGTAGTTAGGTCATATAATGTTTTCTCTAATGAACAAGTGAATATTATCAAACATTTTTGGCCTTTTTTATTTAAATTTAAGGAGTTCAAGAACTCACTGTGTGCCTATCTTATTTTTTTCATTTTCTAAAGGGAGAAGTATTCAGGATATTATAGTCCGTAATAAATTCAGTAGACCTGTGGATAATTTATCTAGAGAAGTGATGCCTAGAGGAACTTGTGTCTGTTCTAAATGTTCAGTATGTAGTTATGTGGTTGATTTTTTCAACCACATTAATGGGATTAGATTTTATCCCACAGGTTATGGTTGTTCTTCAACCAAAGGTTATGGTTGTTCTACAACCAAAGTGATATATGTTTTGAAGTGTCCCTGCAGTATTTTTTATATAGGTGAGACCAAGAAATCCTTTAAAATCAGACTGCAGGAGCACATCAGGGACATAAGATTTGAAAAAAAATACTAGTCCTGTAGCCATGCACTTTAAACTAAGTTACCATAGTAATCCATCTTTGCTTAAGGCAAGCATTTTAGAAAAGGTTATCTGTGATGTGGATAATTTAAATATCAAAACTAAATTGTTTTATAAGGAAAGTGTCTATATTTTAAAGTTTGGTACTTTGAGCCCTGCTGGGTTAAATACTGAATACACATGGAAACTTTTAATTTAATTTAAATGTTTAGATTTGTGGATTTAGTTAATTGGCATTTTATGTGATTAACTTGTTTAATTGTATAACTGAATGATTGTTTAAACTGGTATATAAAGATGAATGGTGTGTGTTTTATTTTGTATTCCTGGAAGGCACTGGCGGCCGAGGTGCCAGAGAGTTTTAATAGACCATTGTGTCTTGTTGGATTATATTGGCTCTGGCTTTTTTGTGGTATTTAGTTCCCAGCTATAGTTGGTTAAAGAACCAACAATGCCTCAAAAAAAAAAAAAAAAAAAAAAAAAAAAAACAGCTCCAGGAAATAGAGGTACTAAGAAAAGTCATCAGTTTATGTGTAAATTGTATCTAAACTAATGCATTGATGTCAGCCTGAGAACTAGACCAAAGGCTGAGAAGGTTGTGGTATAAATACCAATTAAGTAAAGTAAACGAAATAAGAGAAACAACCCACAAAAATTATCCAAAACAGTTATAGTAACAGAAATAGTAGAACAAAATCACATGCAATATAATTTTTACTTTTCTGGTATAGAGATAATAAAAAAAAAAAATCACTTTAAGATTTCAAATGTATCTTTACCAATGCACTGAGGTGCAGCTTCAGAGTTTGTCCAGCCAGAAAAGATACAAAGACTCAGTTTGTCATTCTGTAAATGGCAATTAAATAAAACAAAAGAAAAAAAGAAAGATAATCAACCAGCAAGCAGCCCTGCAAAACCAAAGGAACTCTGACACTTTCAAATAATAATAAAATAATTTCACTCCTTCTCCCAAGACCAACTGTCACAGTTTCCCAGCTAGCAAACAGTTTAAGTTAAAGAATAATGCAGTAATGTTACACAAACCGCAAAACCATAATTATTAGGAAAATGGAAAGTAGAACTGCTTAATACAGACTGCAAGAGACACTTTTAAAACTGTGAAAACAAAGCATACCATCCCATGGCATGGTACCTCTGAAAATATGATTTGTTTCCCTTAATGGTCTTTCAACATCTAATCTCTATATAGTTTCATAGGTTCATAGGTGTGTACTAGGTTAATGAACACAATGGCCTTTTTAAGCCTAGCCATGCATCCCAAATCTCTGACAAGCTGTGATACCCTTGATAAGTGTAAATCATTTACAAATAGGAGCCCAGGAAATGAACTTTTTACAGGCTGCGCATATTCATTTGAGATATAGATGCCAAACCAGGGATAAATTTCCTGTTCCTCATCCAATTGTCCAAGTTACACTTGAATTGGATTAGTGAGGAACTCTACTTCACATGGATGGGGACTCTGTTCCAGAGAAGGGGGTTAGTCTCTGAGATACATACCTATCTCTCTATCAGGTCCTATTCATTTCACAGGCAAGGTTTAAGTATGTAGAATAGGCAATTCTGGTGCTATTTCTTTTGCAGATATGCAGGAGATCCATCAGGGTGGAGTCTGACAATGCCTTGTATGCCAGGCATAGATCTTTCCTCAACTGTGGAAGACAGATTACTGGGATAGGGTCTTGAGATGATGTTACTTATGCACTCCATTCTTTTAGTGAGGAACCTCTGTCGACATTCCAGCTGTTGGATGTGCCTTGTTAGGTGCATAACAAAGGAGGCATTGTAATCAATGAAAGGTCTGATGAATGCAGAATACAGTGGAACAATGATCTCCTTGGACCTAGATGCCATACCTTTGTTTATAAGTTGCACAAGATGGAATGATTTCCTTACTGCTGTAGACACATAATGGTCAAAGGCTAGATTGCTGCCTATGTGTGTCCCAAAGTCTCTTACTACTGGGACAACTCTTAGGAGTGTCAATATGACAGTCACCAAGGGTGGATGACCTTCTGAAGGATACTATTATGCACTTTTTGGCATTTAGCTTTATTCTGTGGCTCTGACACTAGTTATTTGTCTATGCCAGCCCTTCTTGGAGAACATTTGTGTCAGTGGGAGATTCTATGACTGATCCTAATTTTTAATCATCTGCAAATTTAGTCAGCCATAGGCCATTGATATTGGCCTTGACTTCAGAGAAGTAAATACTAAAAAGAGTCATCCCAGGACCAGTGCCTGAGGGACTCCACTTGTGACTGGCCTCCGTGTAGAGGTAGAATCCCCAATTCTAACTTTCTGGGTTCTGTAAGTGAGCCAGATGGTTATTCACCAGGTGATATTATGGTTTATACCTAACCTCTTGAGTTTGTCAACAATGCCCAAGTGAGGTATTGTGTCAAAGGCCTTGGCCAGGTCAAGGTAGGCAGTGTGAATCATTTTGCTCTCATCCATTGCATTGGTGACCTTCTTAAAGAAGTCCACTAGGTTGACTAGGCATAATTTGACATTGATGAAACTAAACTTGGTTGTGTCCAGTTTCTGGAGGTTTCCTTTGTCAGTATTAGTGATTTCCATAATATTTCTTTCCATGGACTATAAAATAGAGTCCTATTCTTCCATCTATGAGATATGCCATTATGTGGAACACTCTAAAGACAACCAAAGATTAATTACACTTTAAATGACTGATTTCAGCCTCATTGGAGAAAGACATTTTTTTTCAAAAATTCCTTTATTTTCATAGGAATATTAAATATGCAATTGATATGTTTTCAATATGAATGCCAAAACCATAACCGCAATTTTTTTTTCTTCAGTGTGTAAACTGCCTTAATTAACAGTTCATAAATCAAGGTTCAATACTGTATCTTTAAGCCCCATATCCAAAATGCCAAGAAAAAGTGTAGGGCCAATGACAAGATTTATGTTGATGAAACAGGCAGAAAAATAGTAACTGAAACAACTTTTGCAATCAAATCAGTAGGAAATGCTACTAGAAGAGTAGAAAACAATGCAGTATTCTGAGGAGAATCAGGCAGATGCCGGATTAACAATTTTATTGATGCAGCTGAAGAAATTCAGTTTGCACCTAACATAACTGACTCCTACAACTCAGCAGTGCCTGCAAAGCAGAAATATAGCAATAAGTGAACTTGAGACTTTCTTAGATGAAAACTGCTATTTATATGAACCAGAATATGAATGCTGTGGTAGCTGTAAATACAATTGTACTGGAAAGATGTCAATCCCAGACATCAACATCTTTGCTTCCTGCGAATTTTGAGCAATAAAAAAACACCTTTTCACAAACTGATATCTATGCATACCTCATCTGTACAGATTTTTGTAGAATGTCCAGATTTTTGCCTCATATTTTGGGTCTGTTTTTCATAAATTTGCAGTTTTCTGGCAGATTCGTGGCAAATCATTAAAGACTGAAATTAGAAAATAATGACAGAGTTTCAGACTTCATACTCTTCAGAAAATTCATGCTAATGCAAATCCTGTTATTCTATCAACTTTCTAAGTTTGTAAGAGCAATATTTAAAAAGTGCCCCTATTTTTGGACCTATGTCCCACTTTTATTTATGGCTTTGTCCAGATTTCTTGCTCTAAGAGGTTTGAGGTATGCCTATCAGTTAAAGTTTTAATACAATTTCAGCACAAGCAACATAAATGCTTTTGTCTTTGAAACATATAGAGATGCCTTTAGACAAATGAAAACAAACATCCACAATTAAGTGCCAAAATACAGGAGTTCATTAGTTCATTCAATATGAAACATTAAGTAAACTAGGTGACCATGTGTCATAGGGAATTTAATTACTACTAGCCTACAGAAAGTTTTTTCCCATCCCAGGAACATCAGAAAATATGGATTTAGGTTTTATGTTGATGGCAATGAGTCCATTATGCTTTACTTACTGTGTATTATTGTTACCACTCATTTTATGAGAAGAACCAAAAGGCATTTGAGAGATTATATTTCTGAACATATCGCTGGTATTAAAACAGTGTTAGAAATGCACTTGCAAAACATATCAGTCATGCTGATTCATAGCAGTTTATTGGTGTGCCTAAAGTTAAAACAGGAATAAAAGGCGATGCATTAGTTAATCCTATGCAGTTTGCAAAATATAGCGAGATTGTATTTTAAACTGCTATAGCCTCATTATGCTTAAGCATGGTTTGAGGAATAGACCTTAAACACATTGATTGCATGTTTTAGACATATTATTATTATTATTATTATTATTATTATTATTATTATTATTATTATTACTACTATTATTTTACTTTAAACAATTCTCTTCTTGGTTGTGGTTGTAAATACTTAATAAATCTCTGTTGATGCAAAAGCCTGTATACATGTAATATATTTCCTTTTATGTGGTTTCTGGGTTGCCTTTTTTGTATTATACCAGTTTTCTTATTTCTGACCTGGATTTCTCTGTAAAATGAAGGTTTTACTATTTGCCTTTCAGAATGGTACAAAGGAAATAAGTCCAATGAAAGTTTAGTTGTTAAAATAATAACAGCTAGTTAGTATCAAAAATAACAAAGTCACCTCCAAAAAATATAAATAAATAAAATAAAATACCAGATGACTGTGTAATTCCAACTTATTTATTTTTAGTGCTTTTATCCCATATAGAAAATTACTTAATCAGAAAATTAATAAAATTCACTGAACATGAATTTATATAATTTAGATAGGAAGTGACACGATGTAAAAATATTGAAGTATATTTTGTAAAGCTTGTACAAAAGTGCAGAGTAAAAAAATAATCTCCAAAACATCTTGTATCCGGATACTGGCTAAGGCTCTTGCCACCCCTATAGTGCCTTTTTTAGGCAAGGTTCAAATGACAAGTTCACCATCGTAACAGGAACAGGCAAGCAAAAACTGAGGGTAATGCTACTCAATGCTAGAAGTCTAAATCTCAAAATGCACTCACTCAAGGCACTCCTTAAAATGGAGAACATCAATATCTGTGCAGTGACTGAGACCTGGCTCAAGGCTCCAGAGAGTACCCCTGCACTACCAGGCTATAACTCATACCACACTTTTCAGCCATGTAATCTGGACCAAAACACTAAAGGCGGAGGTGTGTCCATATTCATTAAGGATATCCACACCTCCAGCTTAGTTGCTCACTTTAATGCATCCAAGGTTATCCAAGTGCAACTAACTCTGGGCAAAACTGCAATCTAAATTGTAGCTTGATACAGATCCCCCACCATGCCCCAGGATTCCCACTCGTCTTTTCTTGATGTAATGGAAAATATTAGGGTTCAACCAAACACCCTAATAATGGGTGACTTTAACTACCTCACCATTAATTGGGAAAACTACTCATGTACCAACTCCTTAGCTCAATGTTTTCTGGAATTCATGAACTCCAATGCCCTGGATCAACTTATCCACACCCCCACCATGGGCAACAATATCCTAGACCTAGTCATTACCAACATGAGTGACCGGAGTTCCACACCTGAAGTCAACTCCTCGTTGGTCCGATCTGACCATAAGCTAATCACCGTTGATATCCACATCCTGCCCCCACCCCCCATGAAGGAAACCATGGTAAAAAAATTATCCAAAGCCAACTTCATGCTTCTTAAGACAGAAGTGGTGAACTTCATGACACCCATGCAGATGGACAATACAGTTACAACTGCTGAATCCTACACAAATGCACTCTATAAGCACTTACACAAGTGCATGGATCTTGCTATCCCAAACAGAACCAAGATGCTATCCTCCAAAAAAAGGAAGCCAATCTGGTGGTCCCCTGCCATAAATAAACTGTACAACAGAAGGAAGAAACTGTTGGAAAAGAGAGTAAAATCCCATGAGTGGAGGAGCTCCCTGGTCAGCCTCAGAAAGAAGCTGAGATCCCTTATAAGATCCTCCAAGGCTAGCTATGAAAACAAAATCACCACTAATTCTAAGGACAACCACAAAGCATTCTATAGCTATGTCAAGAATCTCAATGGCAACACTCAGATCTGTTCTGAGTTACAGCACAACAGCATGAAAATTACAGAACCAACTGATATTGCCAACATCCTGGCAGATAGGTTCAGTGCTAACCTTACCCCCCCCCCTCACCCCATAAAGGGCCCATATCTATACAGGAAGAATGCAGAGTCCCTGTAATCACAACTATGCAGGTAAACGTTGCACTCTCTAAGACCAAAAACACAGCATCCATGGGACTGGACAACATCCCAAGCTGTGTTTTACACGAACTTCAGAACGAACTGGCTCCCCACCTAAGCACTATGTTCAATAATAGCCTTGCATCAGGCTTTGTGCTCACTGAATGGCGTACAGCAACAGTTAACCCACTCCACAAAGGGGGAGCCACCACTGATCCCGGGAACTATTGCCCAATTAGCCTGACAAGCCTGGTCTGCAAGGCCATGGAACGTATCATCATGGAACTCATAAACAAAGACATTGGTAACCTCCAAACTCTAGATCCCACCCAGCTCGGGTTTATGAAAGGCAGATCATGCCTCCTGAACCTGATAGACTTCTTTGAGGTAGTCACCAAAGCCATAGATGAGGGTAAGGTGGTTCACACAGCCTATCTTGACCTCGCCAAGGCTTTCGACACCATCTCCCATTCTGGCATTATAGTTAAACTCACTAAACTAGGTATAAATCCCTACATCACAAGATGGGTTGCCAACTGGCTCACTGACAGAACCCACACTGTAAAAGTTGCAGACTCCAAATCTGACCTCAAACCAGTGACAAATGGAGTACCACAGGATTCAGTCCTGGGACCCCTCCTGTTTGGTATCTACTTTTCTGAAGTACAGGCTAACACTGGCTAACAAAGTTCGCAGATGACTGCAAACTAGGAGCCATTGTCAGGTCCCAAATGATGTGGACATCTTACAAAAGGACCTCGCTGAGACAGATGCCTGGTGTCAGAGCCATGGCCTCAAGCTCAATGCCAAAACGTGCAGTGTCATCCCCTTTGGTAAAAACTATGTACCCATGAACTACCACATAGGCAGCAATCTACTTAACACTGAATGTGTGAAAAGAGATCTTGGGACCCAGGTGGACAGTAGTCTCTCTTTTGATAGTCACATTGCCACAGTAGTCAGGAAGTCCTTCTATGTGGCACACCTCATCATAAAAGCGTTTTCATCCAGGAAAAAAAAAGAGGTCACTGTTCCCCTCTACTCAACACTCATTAGACCCATTATAGAGTACAACGCCCCTTTTGGAATGTACCTCACAAGACATCTGCAGCAGCTGGAAAGGCCACAGAAGTACCTCACAAAGAGGATCACTGACCTCAAACAAATGCCCTATACTGACCGTCTCAAAAAACTCCAGCTTTACTCCGTAGCATATCGCCTACTCTGAGGTGATCTCTGCCTAACATATAAAGCTATGTCAAACCCAGAGCTGTTGGACATACTACACCTAAAGAAATCCCAATCCCTCCAAGCTACACAGTCTAGTGCCCTAAGCCTTGTTACCACAATAAACAGGACATGCTGGAGGGATAGATTCCTGTCCCAGAGACTTCCTATACTCTGGAACAGGCTACCCATCTATGTCAAGCAAAGTTCTTCATTAGCACTCTTCAAGAAAAATCTTGATGAGTGGATGGGAAATAGGAAATACACCCCGGGGATCACTTTTGTGTCTCTGCTTGACAGTGGCACAGGAAATTAACTTTCTTGGGTGGCGTAAGCCAGGGAACCTTGTTGGCTAGTCTTACATAGGCCTTTGGGTCAATAGCCTAGTACCTACCTATGAATGTATACATATAACCAATCAAATAAATGTTTAAATAATGCATACAATTGGCAATATATAAAATTACTTGACTCTAACAGTGTATAATTTCAATACTGACCCATAGGTCTCAACCTCTTAAGAGAACAATGTGGAACACAGACCCTAGTAATGTGTGAAAAACAATCAAAATGTGGCACACCCTATTTTTGTACTGTGCAAAAACACACCATTTCCATGGAGCCTGGACACATCTGAGCAAAATCAGGGAGAAATCCAGAATTCCTAAGGAACACAAAATGTTTCTACTATTACACTGAGACTCTGACAGAATAAGAGAATGTGACTTAATCTACATTTTCTGAAATAACAGAAGTTTAAAATTCTAATTTGTCATTTAAGTATAATTCACAATCTTTTCTCCATGTCACCAGTTATAGAAAGCATTAAAAGGGACAGATGTAAAATTGAAGTCAAAATCAAGGACTGGCCAATACATAAATAAAATAAAATGGTACTTTTCCATTAATGGGGCACAGTCATGGCATGAAATATACCCAGAAAAGTAATGTAAAAGTTAGCATGATTACATGTTGACATTGTCAGCACATCTTCCTATTTTTCAAAGTCCTTTCTCCCCATGTTCACTTCAATTTTTCACCAGATGTTTCTATTTCTCCAAGGTGTTTTACCCTTTGTCTGTGTGTTTAGGTTGACAGATATGACTCTCAGCATTCCACGTGTTAACACAGTGAACCTTAAAAATCAGCAGGTGGTCCGAAAGGGGAGCAATTCCTTATCTGATCACAATTTAACTTCTCTGTGGTTTACACCATTTTTTTGGAAGTAACACAGACACTTGGGAACTCATTGCTCCTTATTGTTTTCTGCTTTTAAGTTGGTCTTCATCCTGACAGTATTACTGTCTGTGTAAGTGGCAGTGACTTGCCACTAAATGACTAACACTGAGAATAAAGGCAACATGAAAACTGAAAAACAACAGGAAGATAAGCAGCACTGACTTTGCCTGAAACATCAGTAGTACTCCGACAACAAACCCCAAATAAAACCCCCAGCAGAACAATGCAGGAAGGAGTAGTGACGCGTCAAAATCAGTAAGACCCTGTGAAGGAAGAGGCAAGTTAAATCAGAAAAAAAACAACAGCAATGACTTCAGGTGAAGTGCACATTTTGGCCGCTGCCTCCTTAATGTTTTTTCCCTATCTTGATTTACCATTCTCAGCAGATGTTCCTATTTGTCAGACTCCTTTGTCCCTGTTGTAAGCATGTACACATTGACAGATACATGTGAGAAAGTCAGTAATACCGTCAGGATGAAGACAAACTTAAAAGCAGAAAACAATAAGGAGCAATGACTTCACATTAACTGCACATTTTGACTGCTGCCCTGTTAACAGCAAAGTATTCATGCCGCGACTGCTGCCCCATTAATTGAGAAGTACCAAAACAATAAATAACCAAACACTAGCATTAAGATTTACAGAAAAGTCCTACTCCTGCCTGAGCAGTATAGTGCACACATTCAGCCATGTACCCAGACCAATTAGGGGAACAAAGGAGCTGTAGCTCCAACAGAAGTCCACAAACCCTCAACAGCAGACAATCAGGCAGGAGCAAAAAATCTAAAGTTATAGCTCCCAGCAGTATTCAGCAGCTGAAGAAGTTTGGTCTGTGTGCCTGACGAAAGCACTTACTTGCTGTACTGAGTGTTGAATTTACTTCAGTAAATTTGTTGCTGCTCAACGAGTGTTTTCTTTTCTTTGCTTGTTATCAGTTTTGAAATATAACACAAGGACGAAAACTGCGGGACAGCACCCAAAAAGTATACCAAGTGTTTATTCAAGTTAAGCTCTTTTCGTTTGACAAAATTGCAAACTTCTTCAGACAAAATAAATCACGTGTAAAGAACATTTAAATACAAAAGCAATTAACCACTCATTTAGTCACTATAAGCATTTAAAGGAATATGTTTGTTTAAATTGCTTTAAAGCACCACTCACTAACTAGGTAAAAGCTTCCTTACTACAACTCAACCCTAAACAAATGTAGATATAATCTCAAATTTACTATAAAAATAACATTATATTGTATGTAACTCAACAAAATATTATAGAATAAAACTTGTAACAAACTAAGTAACTAAAACTTTATATATAATCTAGTGAGACTTTTAAATTTAAGAATACTGCTAATTGAGCAACCTTCATTTAACCCTGGTGTATTGTAGGCATTCAACCTAATCTGCCAACTTAACTCCAGTTCTTCCAACTTTAACATATCTGGGCCACCTCGGGGATTCTGAAGAACCTGATCAATCACCATAAATTTGAAGGTGTAATTAGGATATAGTGAGGTATGTTTAGCCAAGGCGTTGTCAAGTTTGTGTTTTCTGATGGCATAAATGTGCTCATAAATACGGTCACGAAGCCTCCACTCTGTTTTACCAATGTAGAAGGCCAAACATGACTGGCACTGGGCTAAGTAAACTACCATTTTAGAATTACATTTCACTCTCAACCTCAGATTGTACTGTTGGTCGTGAACCGTGAATCTATTTGTTTCTGTAACATACTGGCAGTAGTCGCATGCCTAGCACTTACACATACCCGCTGTTCTTACAAGTTTAATTGGGCGTTGTTCAAAGTACGCATATGTATAAGTGCCAGGCATCATTTGCTGTGTCTCTGTTAATTATAGTAAAGTACCTGGTATGAGGTGCTACATAAACTCTTGTTGGAATATTTGTGGACATAGTATTGTATAAAGGCAATGGTCACATGTTAATAATGAAATAGTAGCAAGAAACATTTCAAAATAATAAAACAAGAATCAGTTGTTAAATCATTTCAATACTGTTTACTGGATTCAAGTCATGTATGATCTGTGTTACTTATTGCTGTAAAAAGCTACTAGGTGTATATCATGAAGCATCTGTGCTGTTTACTGCTGTTACTTTCTATTTTACCTTTCTGCTGTTTTTTCCTGAAATGTGTATGTCTTACATTTCATGAAAACATGAGTTTTATAATTGTTTGAAAATAAAGGTTGGGGGCATTGGGATGGAATAATGATTAAGGAAGTTACCTCATAGACACAAAGTACACAGTTTGATTTTACCTTTGGGATGGGAAATTTGGCTAGGGTGAAAATAGCCTCCAAGACAGACTAACCTATGAACCTATGAAGCAGAAACATTTGAAACTCATCATAAGCAAAAAAAAAAAAAAAAAAAAAAAAAAAACAGCTCACTGGTTTGGCAAATTTGTTAAATGGTCTTATGTGGTTTAATTTTTTTCATTCTGAATGCATACACTATTTTTCTTTGATGTACACATTCAACCATTACTTGGTTTATTCAATATTACCTCATGGCCACTTTTTGCTATTGAAAACTGTGGCTCACAACATCACTACTCTGACCATGCCATTGTCTAGTACTTGTAGTAAGCACAGGTCATTATAGGTCAGATGGAGTAAAAGACTGAATGTTTTATTAACCAAGATGTCTACCTAGAGTGAGACCATTAGCTTTCTTCCCTTTTAATACCATTCAGGTAGATGTGATAATCGGCTGAGCGGTAGGTTTTAAATGTGCTATTAGAGTGCTGTTTAAATATAGAGACTGCACATCATGAAATTAAATTCAGAACTTCAGAAGGTCCACTCATGTTTGTTAAAGGTCATTCCTATGTCCTCGCATTCATGTTGGTACAAGATTGTTTGGACCAGTGAAAAAATGTCAGACGGTTTAAGTTTTGGACGTCCAGCTACATTCATGCCACTGAACTGAATTATGTGAATGAAATCTGGTGTTACACAAATTAGAGGAGTTGCAATATCACATTGTGTATATTAAGCTAACAATTTAACATTCTGAAATATACAGTGTGCTGATTTACCTTGCATCCAGGAGAAATGTGAGCCACAGGTTGAAAAGTTGTGTGCTGATATGTCTGCAAAATGTATGCTTTTGAAAATGTTGTGCTGAAAAATAAAATACCACATTTTAGGTAGTTAGTAATTTCATTTGCTTTGAGAAAAAAATGTATGCTTTTGTTGCACTTGGTCATTTATTTTTTTCTTCTGAAAATGATACCTTAAATGATTAGAGAACATAATAATGTCCAGATTGTTTTCATGAATGCTACATTTGTGCAGAAAAAAATATGAAAAGAATGTGAACTGTGAAAATAGGAACTTAAGTTCATGAAAATGAGCATAGTTGCATAACAGGCAATTTCTAATATTTTTCCAATATTAAACACTCTTATAACCTGCTTGAGAGCTATGTCTGTAAATGTTCAAGAATTATTATATCAGTAATTTTATTCCAGGACTTGAAATATGTTTCTAATTATGAAAATCACATTTTTGCCTGAGTTTTAATCATGAATAATAACTTCATACACAGTTTTGCTGTTGGAAATGTCAGTGTTGTTTGTTTAATGACACACTAGCACAGACTAAAAGTTAAAATAATTTTTGGCTAAGTTACATGTACACTATAACCACTGATATTTCTTTATTTTTCTTGCATTTTAAAATCGTGCTCTTCTCTGGAGCTACTCCTATTGAATACCTGTTCCTTACTGGTAGTTGTGGGGGTTATGCTGATAAGGATTTCATGAGGGGTGGCAGGTGGGAGAAGAGGTGAAGTTTGAACTGAATTTTTTGGGTGGCAAATTCACTTTGCTCATCGAAGATGGTAGCATTTACTATCAGCTTTGCACAGCGTTGCATGTCACCTTTGAGGTTTTGGACATAGTTGTAGAAGGACTTGTGATTGTCTTTAGCATGAGAAGCTATCTTGACTTCGTAATTGGCCTTGTTGGATTTAATTTGTCCTCTTAGTTTCCTATTTAGTTTAAGTGGTGAGCTCTTGCCATTATAAGAGTTGTTCTTTCTGACTTTGGCAATGACTATATACCCCGTTAAGATTAGAATTCCACCAGTCAGGTTGCTTCTTGCAGTTTGTTTTGGGCTTAATTCTAGTAGGTAAAGCAGCCTCTATGCAGTCATATACAGTGCTTCTGTGAATAATTCTGCATAGGCTGTTGTGAACTCTGGGATAGGCAGGATTTTGGATTTTGACAAAGAGTTGCTGAACAGGCGGTTGCTTGCATTAGAATAGTTCCTAACTGTATCAGGTGTTCTTGGGTTTTCCACGTTGATTTTTATTTTGAATTGAAACAGCTTTGTGATCCGACCTCCCCAGTAAGGAAGTTGAGGGGGAGGTAGCGATATCCTATATTAGTGAGAATGAAGTCCAGTATGTTTGGACCTTTAGTTGAAGTCCACACTAACTGATCAAGGGCATTTGTGTTATACAGTCCATTAAATATTGTGCCTGCAAGTTAGAGGCAATGTATGTTTCCCAGTCTATGGAATGTTAAAGCCTCTCAGAGTGTTGGTTGGATGGAGTATGCCTTCAGTAGATCTAGGTAAGAGATGTGGGATTCCTGTGACACAGATGATGACCTATAGCTTGAAATGATATAGTAAGGGACTCTGTCTAAGGAGAATTGCATGTGGATGAGCTCCAGAATATCATCCTGTTAAACCAACCCTGAGGTATACTTGTGGTTAATACGGGTTGAGACATCTCCACCTTCAGTCCCGACGTGTGGTTGATAGTCTAAATTTGTGGAAGGTGCTCCAGCCTTGCACTGCTGGAGTAATTTCTGTGGCTTTAAACCATGTTTCAGTAAAAGCATAGATGTCTATATTCTCCAGAGTGAGAAGAGCTTGTAGTGTATAGAGCTTCTTGTTAAGGTTCCTAGCATTAAGTAGTAAACTCTTTAGGTTCTTTTGGGTTTTATTTACTATGTCAGTAAGTTTGCTACTTTGGCATTACCTACAAATGATTATAAGGAAGTAGATAAAGATTTAGCCAAATCTGGAAGTGTGTGTGTGTGTGTGTGGGGGGGGGGGGGGGGGCAAGTGCAGGCCATCTTTAGAAAAGCAACATGGTCTGCTGATGTCATTCCAAGCTGATAAATATTGAATCCCCTTGGACTGACACCAGAGACTAAGCCTATTGTTAATGTCACACTGTGGTATTGTCCTTGGTGAAGGTGGAATTCTGATTAATGCAAGGCACATATCAGTCAAAGACGTATATTCAGAGAGGTCCATAATGTCTCTATTCATATAGTCCAGAGAGGTACATCTCAGGGCATTTATACCCACATGGACTATGGTAGATTCATACTGACACCTGTGGTGCAATGACTAGAGTGCATGTGTAACTTGGGGAATCATAGCTCCAGATAAACAACTGACCTTAATCCTCTCCTTGCCCAGTCTGGTGAGTGGGGCATCTGTATGCTGTACAATGGAGTCCCCTATGACAAAAGTCCTGAGTTAATGTTTTGCTTGCCTTATGGCCTTTGTTTCTGGGTGTCCATTGCGTGCAGGCTTATGAGTGGTATTTGTTGCTTTTAGTATCTGCCTTACTGATAGTTGAAGATAGGCATTGCCTTTTGCAGGCTTAGGAGGTCTTTGAGGTTTGGGGAGAATGCTTTTTAGTGTCTCAGCATAAGATGATCTCTGTGTGTGGACACTATGTATGGTGGATTAATGTATGTGTTCTTGATATCCTTGTTTGTAGGTGAGATGTTTGTCTCCTAGGAAGCTGTTTATGAACATCATTTGCATTCTGAGTTGATTTCTTTAAGGATTAAAATGTTATCTATGAACATGAGACAATTGCTATATTGTCTCAGGATGTCCATATCTACCAAGCTGGCTATGGAAACATTTGGAAATTACATATCCATGTTGTCTGAATCTGTATTAGGGTGGGCTATTAGGGTTTGAGGACTGCACTTTACAGAGGTCTCTTATGGGTGCTCTCTAGAGTTAGGAATTAGAGTAGGATAGTGTTATAATATGGTATTCAATAATGCTAGTATTTGGTATTAATGCTATGTGACACACAAACTAGCTTTTCTGAGGTTAACTTCATGCTCTGGATCACTATATTGTAGTCTACAGCCCTAGTAGTAGGGAAACTTGACTGTCCAGGTACTTGCATATGTACAGAATACTGCCAGCTACTGCTGCACTGTGAACAGCTCTGTGCAAACACACTACATTTATAGAAACAGAAATGAAAGTGAAATCTAATTCTTGAACCCACTGACCAATAAAATAACTACACTTTGAGCCCCTCTGGAATGCTTCCCAGCTCAGATAGACCAGGCAAACATATTCTGCCATAAGATAGAGGATCTTAGTCCTCTTAATGTAAAATCATAACAAAGGACCATTAAGTGAAATGCAACAGCAACTTAATCCCTAGCTAAATCACCCCTCTATAAGGTAATTAGAAGACAAAACAGCTCAAGTACCAAACTGCAAGGAGAAAGGATGATTTGTAGCAAAAATGTACTTAAAATACACAAAAAATACAAAATAGAATTGACATTGACATTCACCACAGGCATACCTCTCAACCTCTTAGAGCAAGAAATCTGGACAAATCCATAAATAAAAGTGGGACAAAGGCCAAAAGTAGGGACAATTTGTAAATATTGCTCTTACAAATTTTCTAAATTTAATATTTAATGATTTTCCACTAATTTTCCAGAAAACCACAATTTTATGAAAAACTAACCAAATATATGAAGCAAAAATCTGGACATTCTGCGAAAATCTGTAGGGCTTTACTTGACAATCACTACAGGATTTTGCTTGACATTCACCACAGGGTTTATTGTTCTTGCTGAGGAACTTTAACAGGCAAAATTCCACCTCTAACTGTGTGAACTGCCAGATCCATGGAATCTTTGCTGACATATTTTACTTCACAGTTGCATGATGGTAAGTGGCATTGTACCAAATGAAGATGACACTTCATATTGTACTGGGAAGGATCAGTTAGGAAGGCAACTGTTTATGAGTCACTGCCATACTGCACTGCATTACCTAAACAGGTTGGTATTAGCCATGCACGTCACAGTAACCATGAAGCATGTTACTGCATATGGCGATATGGCATGTATGTAACCATAGTGTTATACTAGAAGTGCTGTGTCCATTATTAGCTCCACAGAGTAGTATTAAGACCATGCACAGACAATGCAGTGCATTGCTACACTATGGAAGACATGATCCCTAAATGTGTGTCCATGTGCACTTGGCTACTATACTACCATTTTGTTCCTTGAGAAAACCTGAGTGAGTGTCGGGCTACTTTTGCACAGTGAATGCATGGCTTCAGCACAGTAGCAGAACTTTCCAGCTCTTCCTTAATTGGAGCTGGGAGAAACAACTGACAAACCGGTATGAAGTCTCTTTGCAAAAAGCCGAAACCTGGTATGAGCTTGCTGGGGTGGTGAGTGATGCCATTGGCATTATGCATTCTGGTAAACAACGTTAGCACTGATAAATTGGTCTGAAGTGGCATCACCCTGACCTGTTTCATAAGTGGGAGGCAGAGGTTTAGGTAATACAGCCTGAAATTTACGATCAGCAATTCTTTCTGTGCTGTTGTCTTCTGTGGTACTATCTGTTTCTCATGCATGCTTATGAGTGCATGCTTTTTTTCAGCAGCAGAGTAACGACACTTTAATATGACTGCATGTTACACAACATGGGAGTAAATCTCCTGACAGGGGGTGTGTATGATAACAGGGCCAGTCCACTGTACAACTTCACTTTTGTTTGCAGCATATGTGTGTGTGTGTGTTTGTGATCATTTTTCCCATTGTTTCACCTTTCTGCAGGTCAAAACTGTGGAAGATGAAGGTGCCAGCTGAAGTATTTGCAGCTGTCGCATCATTGGTCTTGAAGTATGGGAATGATGGTTCCCTTGCAGGATGTTACCAGCAGTGGTCAGTGGTATCCTCTATGGATGCTTCTCTAGAGGGAGACAAAGCCTCCTGAGGTCCAGAGAGGCCTGGCTTTGTCTCTTCGTGTACTGCAGTATATCATATAATAGCTGGCCTAATGAGAACAGTAGGTAGAGTGGAATGAAGAGTTCAGCCATCCTTGGCTCAATATGTTAGGGGGTGTGATCTGCAGATCAGTTTTTTTTCTGTCCTCAAATAAATGTGAAGTCATAACAGGGACCTCTCACTACACCATATGAGAGGAGGCCATGAGGTCATGACAGGGACCTTGCACTCCACCATATCAGAGGAGAACATGAGGTCATTACAGGGACTTTATACTCCACTGTATGAGAGGAGGTCATGATGTCATGACAGGGACCTTGTACTCTATCATATGAGAAGAAGCCATGAGGTTCTGACAGGGACCTCACACTCCACCATGAGAGGAAGCAGTCAGGTCATGACAGGGACCTCACACTTCATTATAGAAGAGGAGGCTGTGAGGTCATGACAAGGACCTTGCACTCCACCATATGAGAGGAAGGTGGCAGGCCAGATTGTCAAGCAGGCTTTGTTTTTTTTCTCATAAAAACACATGCAATTGTCTCTGCAGGTATTAAATTACACATACACACACACACGCACACACACACACACACACACACACACACACACACACACACACACACACACACATATATATATATATGCAGTATATGTATATATGTATAAATATATATATGTGTGTGTGTGTGTGTGTGTGTGTGTGTGTGTGTGTGTGTGTGTATATATATATATATATATATAGGTCCCCTTCAAAACATCTAAAACCATAACAACTAAAACTCATAACAACGAATTTCATAACATCTAAAATGTATAATATGTAATAGTGTATCAGCACATATGTAAATGTTATAGTTTAATCTGTTAATCTTGTGGTATCACTATGATATGTTGTGTTTTTCATTTCTATAGTTATTATTTATATAGTGTAGGAATTAATACTCTTTATATAGTGTTTATTTTGCTATTCTGTATGTGTTTTTTAGGTCATACAGGTAAGTGATATAGACATTATGTGTACATTCTTTATGATGATCGTGATACAGTGGGGTTAGGAAATTAACTTTTCCCACTGTAGTGCAATCTTGGAGTTGGTATATTTAACTTACGAGGGGAGCAGACTCCACCCACATGGGAGGTGCAGGGAGGCTTGTCCCCCTGCAGAAACCTATTAAAAAGTGTGTTTGGTGTTGTTATATGTGGAATGAATGTTATTTTAATGTGATTGGTAGTGTTCGATGTTCTGATGCACATTTTCGAATTTATGAAATTCGATGTTATGGGGTTTAAATGTTTTGAGTTTTAGATGTTCTGGTTTTGATGTTATGAAATTGGATGTTATGGGTTTTAGGTGTTTTGAAGTAGACCCACACACACACACACACACACACACACACACACACACACACACACATATATATATATATATATATATATATATATATATATATATATATATATATAAAAAACCCAGAGTGGATGGGTGCCCTCTTTTCCCTTTGTTATTTGCATTATATTTAGAACCATTGGCAAAGAAAATAAGTAACTCAGAAATTCAAGGATATAATTGGTTTGTCAATCAAGAAAAGTTGGCTTTATTTGCAGATGATATTATTTTGCATCTGATAAAAGCAGAAAATGACATTATAGTGTTGTGGAACATTCTGAGACCATTCCAAGTCTTTTCTGTGATGTAAAATTAATAAAAATAAAACAAGGCAATGTACCCACACATGAACTGGTTCAGCAAAGCCCATATTCATTGTAACATGATAAATAAAGTATTTAGGAGTATGGGTTAAAAAGGATTATGTTATGACAGCTAGAGATATGTGAGAAGAGGTATGTGGGAAGAGGCTAAACAAAAGATAAAACAAAAACTGAGAAACTGGAAACTCTGGTTTATATATAACAAGATATAAGCAGTGAAAATGTTTTCAGTCCCTTTAGATTTATACACTGGGCAGGCATATTTGCATCAACCAGAGGAGAAGTTGTGGGTAGCAATAAATAAAGAGCTGAGGGATTTTATCTTGGAGGGTAGGAGGGCAAGAGTCAAGTGGGATAAGACGAGCCTTCCAGTACAACAAGGCAATCTGGGATTGCCTGATCTGAATAGGTATTTCAGAGCTACACAGTTAAGGCTCTTATTCATACTTTGTGCAGAAAGCTATAATTCAAACTGGAAAGGGATGATGATGAAACCGAGAAGGGGAGGGGGCTCAGGAAATAAGGACAAACTGGAATTTTGGATGTAGATCCTTCAGGAGAGTAACAATAACCACAAAGAATATTATATTCATAAAGTAGCAGAAATTATTCTAAGAATGAAGCCAACATGGGAAAGGAGAAAGGAGATTCCATTGATAGAGATGACTGCAATTAGGGGTACAGAGAACAGGCAAAAGGGGGCTGAAATTTATTGGACAAAACTGGCAAAGAAACCAAAGTATTGGAACAAATAATTAGAGATGGGAAAGGTAATAGAAAGGGAAGAGACCAGGAATGCATTTAGACTCCAGGTTACAGATTGCCTTCCCTATCAGGAATTAATATCAGAGTATAGGCAAAGAGAAGGGAATAGGGGGATCCTAAGTGAGAGACATGCTGATAGAGTTTTTAGTGGAATCTAGAACTGAAGCTGATTAGCTGATTAAATAAAAGGATAATTCATAGACCATATAAAACATTGCATGATAACTACAGGAATCAATCAGTGGAGATTAGAAAGGACTGGGAAGAGACACTGGAAAAACTATTCACAAAGAAACAATGGGAATATAGGATACATGTATGGCTTCCAAATGTGTTTTTGTTTGAAAGTATTTGCAAAAGTATTTTATACCGAAAGCAGAC